>NC_057800.1:88550947-88850947 GCF_018294505.1 Triticum aestivum
CGACGACGGAGACGGGGACGGGCTGGGCGGGGACGACAGGAGGACGGGGCGGGGCGCGGCGATGGGGCGCGGCGCGGTGACGGGGACGGCAATGGCGACGGACGGCGACGGGGACGGTGACGGGGACGGCGACGGGGACGGCGACGGACGGCGACGGGGGCGGCAACGAGGGGTGGCAGCGACGGGGCAGAGGAGAAAGAAGCAGAGGGAGAGATGAGAAACTGACAAATTTTTTGAAGTGTTTTCTTATATAGAACAACCTTTAGTACCGGTTGGAGCCACCAACCGGTACTAAAGGTCTGTTTTGGCCAGGCCAAGCGGCGGGAACGGCACCCCTTTAGTACCGGGTGGTGGCTCCAACCGGTACTAAAGAACCCCCTTTAGTACCGGTTTGAGCCACCACCCGGTACTAAAGGGGGTGCGCTGGCGCAGGTGCGGTGCGAAATGTTTAGTCCCACCTCGCTAGCCGAGGGGCGTCCGCACTGGTTCATAAGCCCCAGTGCGGTAGCTCCCTCGAGCTCCTCTCCAAAGCAGTCCTACTGGGCCTAAATGTTCTCTGCTGCTCTATGGTCCTACTGGGCCTTTGCGGGCCTGCATCCTGGCCCAACAACAGGTTGGGTTTCTAGTCGTATGCAGGCCGCTGTGGCGCAGTAGGTGGGCTTTTTTTCTTATTTTTTTTCTTTATTTATTTTTGTTTTATTTATTTTTTGAGTTGTTTTTTTGTTGTATTTAGAGTTTCTTTGTGAATATTTTTGCTTTAGGTACAAAAAATTACAAACTTTCTGTTAGTACCGGTAGTTTACAAATTTGAATAGTTTAAATTTTGAATTATTTGAAATTTGTATGAATCACTAGTTTGTGAATAACTTAACTTTGAAAATAGATTTTTCAGTGATTCTTTTTTCTTATGTTTAATATTAGCGTGTTTTATCATTATATTCAATTTGGTAATGCTTGTTATTTAAAAAATGAAATGCCTTTGCAACGGATGAGTTTTCGTCCGAAACCCTGATACTTCGAAAGAGATTGTCCATTTTGTACATGAAGTGCATCCAGTTTTTGCGGTAACCCTCTCTACTTTTTTGCACATGTTGTGTGGGTGAAATTATGATACCATGCCAATTTTCAACCTTTTCTGAGTTCATTTGAAATGCTTTTCAATTTCAGGGTCATTTAGCTGAAAAAATCAGTAAATGCATGAAAGAATTTGCTTGCACATAAAATTTCTTCGTGTTTCAAATGCCAAAACACATAACTAGCTACCCTAACTATTACAGAGATTCCCTCCTGGGTGTGAAACACAGAAGAAAGTGATGATAGTGAAGCCAATCACATCCCAGATCTTTGGGTGTGAAACTTTTTCTTCGCGTGTGTCCCTTTGAGCCGTAGCCATGGAAAATCTTCATCATAACTGGATGCTCGGGTCAATGTTCACTGTGAATGGAGCAATTTCATCAAACTTTTCATAATCTCCTGACATGTCTATCTTGTCATCCACTCCCACGATGTTTCTCTTCCTAGAAAGAACTATGTGCCGCTTTGGCTCATCGTACGATGCATTCACTTCCTTATCTTTTCTTTTTCTAGGCTTGGTAGACATGTCCTTCACATAGAAAACCTGTGCCACATCATTGGCTAGGACGAATGGTTCGTCTGCATACGCAAGATTGTTGAGATCCACTGTTGTCATTTCGTACTGCGGGTCTTCCGTTACCCCGCCCATATTGACCCATTTACACCGAAACAAAGGGACCTTCAAACCACGTCGACAGTCAAGTTCCCATATGTCCTGTATATAACCATAATATGTTTCCTTTCCCGTCTTGGTTTCTGCATCAAAGCGGACACCACTGTTTTGGTTAGTGCTCTTCTTATCTTGGGCGATCGTGTAAAATGTATTACCATTTATCTCGTACCCTTTGAAAGTCATTATATTCGAAGATGGTAACTGGGACAGCAAGTACAGGTCATCTTGAATAGAGGCGTCATGCATGGTACGTGTCTGCAACCAGCTGGCGAAACTCCTGATTTGTTCACGTGTAATCCAGTGATCAGACCGCTCCGGGTGTTTGGAGCTGTAACGCCCCGGACACACCCGCCGGTGGTCGTTACTCCTGGTGGGATCTAGACTGGCCCCACAGATCAATACTAGTCTTTTCTGCGCACTTTGTCCTCACTCATGCGCACCCGGGAGCAACTTCCCGGTCGGTCACCCATCTTGACACTACTCCAAGCTGAGCACGCTTAACTTTGGAGTTCTGTCCGAATGGGCTACCGGAAAAGAAGGAATTCCTTATTGATATGAGTAGTCTATCATCCCTAATAAGCCAGGCCATCACATACACCCCCACTCAGAGGAACCGACGTCCTCGTCGGGCCATAGGAACGTTCCCTCTTGGCACAACTGTCTGTGCATCCAGTCCGGTACATGTGCCATGCCGTGTGCCACGACGGGTCACAAACGTCATGAACAACATGACCGCGCACCTGTCTGCAACCATCCGTGTAACCGCAAGGGTCGGCTCTGATACCAACTTGTAACGCCCCGGACACACCCGCCGTGGTCGTTACTCCTGGTGGGATCTAGACTGGCCCCACAGATCAATACTAGTCTTTTTTGCGCACTTTGTCCTCACTCATGCGCACCCGGGAGCAACTTCCTGGTCGGTCACCCATCCTGACACTACTCCAAGCTGAGCACGCTTAACTTTGGAGTTCTGTCCGAATGGGCTACCGGAAAAGAAGGAATTCCTTATTGATATGAGTAGTCTATCATCCCTAATAAGCCAGGCCATCACATACACCCCCACTCAGAGGAACCGACGTCCTCGTCGGGCCACAGGAACGTTCCCTCTTGGCACAACCGTCTGTGCATCCAGTCCGGTACATGTGCCATGCCGTGTGCCACGACGGGTCACAAACGTCATGAACAACATGACCGCGCACCTGTCTGCAACCATCCGTGTAACCGCAAGGGTCGGCTCTGATACCAACTTGTAACGCCCCGGACACACCCGTCGTGGTCGTTACTCCTGGTGGGATCTAGACTGGCCCCACAGATCAATACTAGTCTTTTCTGCGCACTTTGTCCTCACTCATGCGCACCCGGGAGCAACTTCCCGGTCGGTCACCCATCCTGACACTACTCCAAGCTGAGCACGCTTAACTTTGGAGTTATGTCCGAATGGGCTACCGGAAAAGAAGGAATTCCTTATTGATATGAGTAGTCTATCATTCCTAATAAGCCAGGCCATCACAGGAGCGTAGCAAATTCTTGTGTTCATCCATATACGGAGCCACCAAGGCGGAATTCTGTAGAACTGTGTAGTGTGCTTCAGTGAGAGAATGTCCGTCCATACATATTATTTGTTCCCCTCCTAGCGTGCCTTTTCCATCCAGTCTGCCCTTATGCCGCGATTCAGGAACACCAATCCGCTTAAGGTCAGGAATAAAGTCAATACAAAACTCAATGACCTCCTCATTTTCATGGCCCTTGGAGATGCTTCCTTCTGGCCTAGCACGGTTATGAAAATATTTCTTTAAGACTCCCATGAACCTCTCAAAGGGGAACATATTGTGTAGAAATACAGGACCCAAAACGTTAATCTCTTCGCATAGGTGAACTAGGACGTGCGTCATGATGTTGAAGAAGGATGGTGGGAACACCAACTCAAAACTGACAAGAAATTGCACCAAATCATTCTCTAACCTTGGTATGATTTCTGGATCGATTACCTTCTAAGAGATTGCATTGAGGAATGAACATAGCTTTACAATGGCTAATCGAACATTTTTCGGTAGAAGCCCCCTCAATGCAACCGGAAGCAGTTGCGTCATAATCACGTGGTAGTCATGAGACTTTAGGTTCTGGAACTTTTTCTCTGCCATGTTTATTATTCCATTTATATTCGACGAGAGGCCAGATGGTACCTTAATACTGAGCAGGCATTCAAAGAAGATTTTCTTCTCTTCTTTGGTAAGAGCGTAGCTTGCATGACCCTAATGTATGTCGTCTTTTCCGTGCATATGTTCCTGGTCCTCCTGTGCCTCAGGTGTATCTTTTGTCTTCCCATACACGTCCAAGAAGCCAAGAAGGGTCACACAAAGATTCTTCGTCACGTGCATCACGTCGATTGCGGAGCGGACCTCTAGGTCTTTCCAATAGGGCAGTTCCCAAAATATAGATTTCTTCTTCCACATGGGTGCGCGTCCGTCAGCGTCATTCGGAACAGGTTGTCCACCAGGACCCTTTCCAAACACCACCTTCAAATCCTTGACCATATCATGTACATCAGCACCAGTACGGTGGTGAGGCTTCGTCCGGTGATCCGCCTCACCTTTGAAATGCTTGCCTTTCTTTCTTACGGGATGCCTGCTCGGAAGAAATCGACGATGTCCCAGGTACACATTCTTCTTACAATTAGCCAAATATATACTGTAGGTATCATCCAAACAGTGCGTGCATGCGCGGTATCCCTTGTTTGTCGGTCCTGAAAGGTTACTGAGAGCAGGCCAATCATTGATCGTCACGAACAGCAACGCCTTTAGGTCAAATTCTTCCCCCATGTGCTCATCCCACGCACGTACACCTGTTCCATTCCACAGTTGTAAGAGTTCTTCAACTAATGGACTTAGGTACACATCATTGTCGTTGCTGGGTTGCTTAGGGCCTTGGATGAGCACTGGCATCATAATGAACTTCCGCTTCATGCACAACCAAGGAGGAAGGTTATACAAACATAGAGTCACAGGCCAGGTGCTATGGTTGCTGCTCTGCTCCCCAAAAAGATTAATGCCATCTGCGCTTAGACCAAACCATATGTTCCTTGTGTCATCTGCAAACTCCTTCCCGTACTTTCTTTTGATTTTTCTCCACTGCGACCCGTCAGCGGGTACTCTCGACTTTCCGTCTTTCTTATGGTCTTCGCTGTGCCATCGCATCGCCTTGGCATGCTCTTTTTTTTGGAACAAACGTTTCAGCCATGGTATTATAGGAGCATACCACATCACCTTGGCAGGAATCTTCTTCCTGGGGCGCTCGCCCTCGACATCACCAGGGTCATCGCGGCTGATCTTATAGCGCAATGCACCGCATACCGGGCAAGCGTTCAAATCCTTGTACTCACCGCGGTAGAGGATGCAATCATTAGGGCATGCATGTATCTTCTGCACCTCTAACCCTAGAGGGCTGACAGCCTTCTTTGCTTCGTACGTACTCTCAGGCAATTCGTTGTCCTTTGGAAGCATATTCTTTATCATTACCAACAACTTTCCAAATCCCTTGTCAGATACACCATTCTCTGCCTTCCATTGTAGCAATTCCAGTGTGGTGCCCAGCTTTTTCTTGTCACCTAATTCGGGTACAACAATTTTTTGTGATCCTCTAACATGCGCTGCAACTTCTTATTCTCCAAATCACTTGCGCAGTTTCTCTTTGCATCGGCAATGGCCCGACCTAGATCATCAACGGGCTCATCCGATGCCTCTTCTTCAGCTTCTTCCCGCATTGCCGACTCAGCTTCTTCCCGCATTACCGGCTCAGCTTCTTCCCTCATTGTTGTATCATCGTATTCAGAGAACCCATGGCCAGGATAGCTGTCGTCGTCCTCTTCTTCTTCATTGTCTTCCATCATAACCCCTCTTTCTCCATGCTTGGTCCAAACATTATAGTGGGGCATGAAACTAGACTCAAACAGGTGGACGTGAATGGTTCTTGACGTAGAGTAATTGTGACCATTATTACAGCCAGCACATGGACAAGGCATAAAACCATCCGCCCGCTTGTTTGCCTCAGCCGCAAGCAGAAAAGTACGCATGCCATTAATGAACTCGGGAGAGCATCGGTCATCGTACATCCATTGCCGGCTCATCTTCAATAAACAGCACCGAAAACACCAAATTAATACAATACATAAAGATCATACAACACTTAAATGCAACAAACAAATAACTCTCTAGCTAAAGAACTTAAATGCAACAACAAATGCGATCAAGATCGCAACTAAGGTAACAATTGATCCAACAGCATAATGATACCAAGCCTCACTATGAATGGCATATTTTCTAATCTTTCTAATCTTCAAGCGCATTTTCTCCATCTTAATCTTGTGATCATCGATGACATCGGCAACATGCAACTCCAATTCCATCTTCTCCCTCTCAATTCTTTTCAATTTTTCCTTCAAATCCTTGTTTTCTCTTTCAACTAAATTTAACCTCTCGACAATAGGGTCGGTTGGAATTTCCGGTTCAACTACCTCCTACATACATATATCTATGTCAACTTGATGGGCATAATTTGTCATAAACACGAAATGCAATGAATAGTTTTAAAAGAGAATATACCACATCCGAATCATAACCCGGACGAGGGCCAACGGGGACGGATATCAAAACCATGGCACTATGTATAACAAACAACGTATGGGTAAGATAATTATACGAGTAACTATATATCCAAATCACACAAACATCAATTTTTTATATAAAACTTCATGCACAGGAGGCTCACCACAAGGTGGTGCCGGCGACGGGACGTTGCGGGCGATCGACGGTGGTTACGACGGAGATTTAGAAGGCACTAAGTAAACCACACCTACATATGCAAACTAAGTGTTATTTTTGACCTCAAATTGCATATAAATCAAATACTAGCACATATATATATAATTCCTCCCAAATTACTAAACTCAAAAATCAATCACTATATAAAGCATTGCACGAGCTAATCTAGCAATGAGAGATGAAAGGACAAAGTTGCTAACCTTTGTGATCATTTGAATGGATGGGGGCCTTCAAATCTTGACAAATTTTGGGCAAAATGTGTGATGAGCTTGAGAGGAAGAGGGAAAAGAACAGAGAGGAGAGGGGAAAGGGGAAGAACAGAGCGAGATCGGGTGGACGAAGGGTCTATATAGGACGACCTTTAGTACCGGTTCGTGATATGACCCGGTACTAAAGATGTTGGAGGGGCCTCGGACTGACAACATTTTGCCACCACTCACTTTAGTACCGGTTCGTGGCACGAACCGGTGCTAAAGGTTCACCACGTACCAGTACTAATGATGTCCGCCCGACTAGCCGTTGGAACCGGCATTAATGGACACATTAGTGCCGGCTCAAATTCAAACCGGCACTAATGTGCTTCACATTTGACCCTTTTTCTACTAGTGATTCCTGCATTGAATGCCACAGCACGTCCGGACCGCGAGGATCGCACGGTTACGGGTGGTTTGAGGGTTGGCGTTGGAGATGCATGTACTTTTTAAGAAAACACCATACATACATGCATAGAAAGAAGTACATACACTCACCTCTATTAACGTATACACGCACATCCATTTCTATGAGAACCCTTCGACTGAGCCATCAAATCTTGAGATTGAAAGTGTCACCATGAATGTCTTGTAGTTGACGAAAATGTTGTCTTGCACCGAGTGAACAATGTCGGGAAGCATGAAATAAATACAGAAAAAAATGCAAACACGTGTGTCGAGTCTAAAACATGAATATGAATGGGTTGATTCCATCAGAAGGAAATCTAACCATTTGAGCTACCCTCAATTCGCGGAGTGGAGTCATTAAAGTTTCTTTTTTGAAGAAACAACGAAGAGAATCCTTACGATGTAATATAGATATATCCCTTTCTGCGAATGGTAGTATATAGATATCCAAAGTCATTAAAGAGAAAATTTAGGCGAAGACCCATGTAAAACACTAAGGATTCAAAATATAAATATTCAAATTTGAATCCATAAAACCTTAAGCTCAGTTGGCCGGGTTAAATTCTGCCTAGATAACCTACATTCATTATTTTCTCGTGAGACTACGAATTAAATAGAAATTTAAATTCATGTCCATGAATACTTTAACCTAGCAAGAAAGGCAAGTTACTAGCGGTTAGGGTGTTCTGCATAGGTTAGATTACTATAGGTATAGATTATTCTGGTAATGTGATAACAACAAAAAATACAGGATAGATAAATGGAGCGTGATTTGTGGACCAAAATACCAATGACGACTTGCCATACATGACCTCCAGTTAAAATTGTTAGAATTTAATTAATTAGTTTAATTAAGGAAATCTATGTTTGTGGAATCGACATGCGGCATTCCTCCCGAACAGTCGTGATCCTGATCTAAACAGATGCATTCCACTAATCTCGCCCGATGTAACTATCGTGCATGTGCGATGCACCTCTTCAGGAGGTATAAATATGTACAACATCATTATCCATGAATAGCGATTATTACAGTTCATCGCACTGTTTCTTTACACGTTATCATGTACATTTCTCCATTGAGAGCACTAGGCCAGGAAGCTCGCCGGAGAAAGTCGAAACGGTGACGATGCCAAACCTTGTCTCCCTTCTTCTTCGTCTTCTCAGGCCAGATGGTGATGACTCACAAGTATAGGTGATCGCAATAGTTTTCGAGGGTAGTATTTCACCAAAATTTATTGATTCGACACAAGGGAGCCAAAGAATATTTATTAGCATTAGCAGTTGAGTTATCAATTCAACCACAAATGAGAAGTCACTTCCTTGCAACAATTTTTTAGTAGCACAATAATATGATAGCAGTGGAAATAGTAGTAGCAATAGTAACAATAACAATAGCAGTTTTGTAGCAAGTGTATAGGCAGTTGTAGTAACTTAAGCAAAGACAATATTATAGAAGTGTAGGCATGGAGTAGCGATGGATATTTGGATGAAATTCATTACGTAACACTCACAACCTAGAGCGATACACAATAGCCCCACTTCATCAATCATATGTAGGCATGTATTCCTTATATAGTCATACATGTTTGCGATAAAAACTTACATGACGTATTTTGTCCTAGCTCCCTGTGGCGGCGTGGTCCTAATGAAAACTAAGGGTAACTGTCGGTGTCAAAACCGGCGGATCTCGGGTAGGGGGTCCCGAACTATGCGTCTAGGCCGGATGGTAACAGGAGACAGGGGACACTTTGTTTTACCCAGGTTCAGGCCCTCTCGATGGAGGTAAAACCCTACTCCTGCTTGATTAATATTAATGATATGGGTAGTACAAGAGTAGATCTACCACGAGATCAAGGAGGCTAAACCCTAGAAGCTAGCCTATGGTATGATTGTTATGTATGGAGTCACCTACGGACTACAACCCTCCGGTTTATATAGACACCGGATAGGGTTAGGGTTACACAGAGTCGGTTACAATAACGGGAGATCTTGAATATCCGCATCGCCAAGCTTGCCTTCCATGCCAAGGAAAGTCCCATCCGGACACAGGACGAAGTCTTCAATCTTGTATCTTCATAGTCCAGGAGTCCGGCTGAAGGTATAGTCCGGCTACCCAAACACCCCCTAATCCAGGACTCCCTCAGTAGCCCCCGTACCAGGCTTCAATGACGATGAGTCCGGCGCGCAGATTTGTTCGGCATTGCAAGGCGGGTTCTTCTCCAAATCTTGTGTACCTGTAGGAATAATGTCCGATTTCTGTAATGTAGTCCTCCTCGGCTTTCATGCCCAATAATGGCCGTCTTCCACGTGTTCAAACAAATGCGAAAAGCCAGGGCGTTTTTATATCCACACCCCTTAGCCGCATAAACGAGCCGCCTATTTAACGGGATGGGGATTTAGGTTCAAACCACATCTTCTCCTTTCCGCGAGTTATCATCAGAGCGCTTCCAGCAAAGGTCCATTCCAACATGACCAGCCGTCGCAGCTCCTCCCCTCGCCCCTCCGGTTCCAAACCCGGGGACTGGGAGAGTTGCACCATCCCTCATAGCAAGTTAGCGTCACTTCAGGCCCAGGGATTCCTCCCTCAGGCATGCATGGTGCCGGTCCGAGCTGGTCTCGCCACCTATAATGGCGGAAAACAAGCGGAGAACACCCCCAATCCTTCCAAAGGGGAGCGGGTGCCTCGTCCCCTATCTAATAAGGGGACTGGGATTTCCAATTCACCCATTTCTCCGTGGGCTTCTGGAGTTCTACGGCCTCCAGCTGCACAATCTCACGCCCGCCTCCGTATTGCATATTGTGGGCTTCGTCGCCCTCTGCGAGCTATTTTTAGGCGTTGAGGCTCATTTCGCGCTGTGGAAGAGGTTATTCTGCCTGGTGCCCCATTCTGAAAAGGGGTCTATATATCAAGTGGGCGGAGCCGAAGTATGGCGCATCGCCGGGACCGGATACCTATCCGGAACCCCAAAGAAGGCGTCCGGGGACTGGCCTTCGGAATGGTTTTACATAGATGACGTCCCGCTACCGGACCCTATCCGGGCCGGTCTCCCTGAGTTCAATAGTGCTCCATTGAAGAAACGCTTGAGCTGGCGCCCGCGGAGCTCTCAGAGAGAAAGTGACAGAGACGTCCTTTACCTGATGGGCCGGATAAGACTGTTGGCTCATTCCGGACTAACCATGATTGGAGTCATGGCCGCATGCATTATGCGGGGGGTGCAGCCGCTTCAATATAGAGGCCACCCCATGTGGGATTTAAACGGGGAGGATGACGCCACACGTTACGGTCGTAAGGGGCCGGACTCAGCCGCCGCCTTAGTAAAGATCTTATCCTCTTTGTATAAGGGAGAAAAGGAGGAATTCCTCCGCGTCAATCCGCAGGCTGGATTTACTATGCACGATCCTCCAAGTTGGGTAAGCGAATAGTTGCGCTTGCCCGTTTGTTCTATACTCCCACGGTCAGATATGTAGTCTAACGACCTCAGTGCAGGAACTGCGACGGGAGGTAAAGGATATAAACAGCCGCCCTCCACAGCCCGAGGACCCAGAACGGTTCCTCGATCCGAACTCCGAAGAGGATCCGGACATATCGGTGGATCTTATCGACGGGGTGTTCCATCAGCTAAGCAAGGACAATACCTTGGTAGCTATCATGGCTGATTACCCAGGGTTAATTCCGGCCTCCCAGGTGACAGAAGCCGGAGTCTCATTCCCTCGAGAGAGATTGCACTCTTGCGTATTCCGGTGTTTCTGACGACAACCGTGTTTTGCAGGGGAGTTTTCCAAGGCAGGAGGCCAAACCTACGGCGACTAGCCAACGAGGGGCCGCAGGGCCCTGTGGGGCAAAAAGGAGTGAAGTCCGGACTGAGATGCCGGCGCAAAGGTATAGCGCACCCTCTGTTTCCCTGATGTTATTTTGCCAGGGTATATTAACGTTCGTGCTATCTTTAGAACGAAGAGACCTCACCGGACTACATCCGGAGAGGTTGCCAATCGCGCCTCCACCAGCCAGGCTCCAACGGCTGGCCAGGAAGCGAAGGCGAACACAAGGCGCGTAACGGACGCTCCTCCGACAGAGGATGAGGACGGGCTGTCTGCCACAAATTCTGAAGTGGAGAGTGCCATGAACCACATGCGTCGCCGGACAGTTCTACGCGACGCTTGTTTCTCCCAAGAGGCTTTAGATGCCTTTCATTCGGGAGATGCGCACCTCCGTGCCGCTCAAAATGGTTTAGCCAGAACCACGGAGCAGTATGTAAAAGACATACGGGTAAGAAAATTTTGGTCAAATATATATATACCAGTAGCCCCCGAGACTTGAAACAGTTAGAGCAACTGATTTAAGGATCTTTTAATATGCAGGTTCTTACAGAAGGAATACTGTACTGTCCCAGGAGCTGGAAAAGTGCAAGGCCCAACTAGAGGCCGCACTAGCCGCAGCAGGGGAGTCCAAAGAGACCCCCGTAGGTAAGATACACTTCGAAAGATTAGTATTGTGCGGTGTGGGTGAAAATCTGACAAACCATATTGCAGATGCGCCGGACTCGATCCGGACAAGCAACAACTCTTACGCCAGCTAAAGGCCGGTGAGAGTATGTTGACAAGGGTGAGGCGAGAGAAGAATGATCTTCAGGATGCCAACACCAAGCTGGACGTCGAACTTAAAGATGTTCGTGGTCAGCTGTCGGACTCCATGAAGGAGAATCAGCGGCTTCGATGCGGCATTTTTAGTAAGTGCTTGAACGAACTTTGAAAAAAGAGTTCGGCGAGGAAGTCGACTAACAGAGTAATGTCTGTAGGTATGCTCACAGGTCGTCCTGAAGAGGAGATGCCCGGTTCTACGGGTGACCTTCTTCCCGAACTCACGCAACTGCACGAGCGAATTCGGCAGGCGATGCGAGGTGTTGCCCAAGCCTTATGGCATGCCCACTCCGTGCCCGAGGGCCTTGGAGAGCTTGCGGAGAAGCTGAAGGGAGCTCGGAGGAGCTTCCAGTTATGGAAGATATCGGCCTGCCGGCAAGGCGCTAGGGAAGCCTGGGCCATGGTGAAGACCCGTTTTACGAAGTCTTACCCAAACCACATGGCCGAAGTCGGACCAGTAGGGCCTGACGGGAAGGAGATCCCGGTGAGCTTAGTATACGGCCAAGTAGAGTTGGCCGCGAAGTATTCCTAGCAGGACTGCAAATTAGACAGCCTGTTAGATGGTATAGAAGAGGAATACAATCAGTCAGAATGACTATGTAATTTTGAATTGACATGTGTAATGCCTTCTAGCCGGATTGTAGATCGTTTGTCGTTGCCGACCTTTTCGCTTCGACCTCGGGGCCTAACGGTCCGAAGTGTGTCCGAATACCATAGCAGTTATATAAGAACCGTGGTATGTGTGGAGACCAGGCGTAGGGGTCATTAGTGCTTTATCAGACAAGTGCCCAACTAGTTATGTTATATTACATGGTTAGTAAGAAACATCTTCCAGAGAGAATAGTTCCGTTAGGGGTTCCTTTCTCTGGGAGGCATGCCCTAAAGTGCATGTCCGGACTGCAAATGCAGGAAAATCATCTGGGGGCATGTATTTAAATAAGTAAAAAAGGTCATCTTTTAGTTCACCGACCGAATATTCCCTTAAGAACGCTAGCTTTCGGCTTCACCCAGTCTGAGGTACACATCCGGCTGATCCGGCAGTAACAATCGCAGAGGTGCTCCCTTTACCGCCTAGCCGAACAATCGGGAACGTAGGGGTAAGCACAGGAGCCAGGCAACCCAACTTGGCTAAAACTTAAGTCATATCGATGCATATAATGGTGAAGAAAAGGTCCATGCGGAAGTTTAACGCATGTGTTGGGCGTGAAGCCCATATAAATAAGCTTCTGTTAAAGAAGCCCCCAGGTTTAATGAGCGCGGATAGCGCGTCACTTGATGAGCCTTTAAGGGCTATGAGAGAAAAGAGGGGAAGGAGAGAAATTTAATAAAAAAAATATATAAACAAAATGGACAGAGGAAGGAGACAGACACAGAGTCCGGCGCTAGGCATAGAATCTTCGGAGACGGGCGGCGTTCCATGGGTTTGGCTCGAGTCGGTTATCCGACGCATCTCACAGGCGGTACGCTCCACCAGTCAGGACTTGGTCGATTATGAATGGACCTTCCCACTTGGGCTTGAGTTTGTCCTTTTTCTTATCTGGTAGGCGTAGAACTAGTTCGCCAACATTGTAATTTTTGGCCCGTACTTCTCTGCTTTGATATCTTCGAGCCTGCTGCTGATAAAATGCGGAACGGGCTTTTGCCACGTCACGCTCCTCCTCCAAGGCGTCCAAGTTGTCCTGCCGATCGAGCTCGGCTTCTCTTTCTTCGTACATGCGCACTCGAGGTGAGTCATGACTTATGTCGCAGGGCAGAACTGCTTCTGCGCTGTACACCATAAAGAATGGTGTCTATCCGGTGGTGTGATTCGGCGTGGTCCACAGCCCCCAGAGTACGGAGTCGAGCTCCTCTACCCAGTGCGTGTTAGATTCCTTCAGGGACCGCACCAGTCTGGGTTTAATGCCGCTCATTATAAGACCATTTGCACGTTCGACCTGGCCATTGGTTTGTGGGTGATAGACGGAAGCATAATCGAGCTTGATGCCCATGTTTTTGTACCAGAGTTGTACCTCGTCGGCGGTAAAGTTTGTACCATTATCGGTTATGATGCTGTGGGGGAAGCCATAGCGGTATACCACCCCGGATATGAAGTCTATCACAGGTCCGGATTCGGTCGTTTTAACAGGCTTGGCTTCTATCCATCTGGTGAATTTTTCCACCATGACCAGTAAGTATTTTTTCCTATCGGTTCCACCTTTAAGGGGTCCGACCATGTCAAGCCCCCAGACCGCAAAAGGCCAGGTGATGGGTATAATTTGGAGTGCGGTGGGTGGCATATGGCTTTGGTTGGCAAAAAGTTGGCAACCAGCACATTGTTGGACTAAGTCATGAGCGTCTGCCCGGGCCGTCGGCCAATAAAAGCCTGTACGGAAAGCCTTGCTAACAAGGGACCGAGCAGCAGCGTGGTGACCACCGAGTCCGGCATGAATTTCAGCCAGAAGGTTCCGCCCTTCCTCTTCAGAGATGCACCTTTGCAGGACTCCGGTAGTGCTTTTCTTATAAAGCTCTCCCTCATGGACTCTATAGGCTTTAGATCGCCGCACTATGCAGCGGGCCTCGTTTTGGTCCTCCGGGAGTTCCTGCCTAGTAAGGTAGGCTAGGAATGGTTTTGTCCACGGGGCGATGACCGCCATTATTACGTGGGCTGAAGGTGTAATTTCATTGGCAGAGCCTCCAATTGTGTCAGATTGTTCGGCGTCGAGTGGTGCGGCTGGGTCCGGGCTGTTATTTACGGGTTCCCCCTCCCATGTTACGGATGGCTTGAACAATCTTTCCAAAAAGATGTTGGGGGGACTGCATCGCTTTTTGCTCCGATGCGTGCCAGGACGTCCGCTGCTTGATTGTTTTCTCGGGCTATATGGTGAAACTCCGGCCCTTCGAACCGAGCTGACATTTTTAGGACGGCGTTGCGGTAAGCTGCCATTTTTGGGTCCTTGGTGTTGAAGTCTCCATTTATTTGGGATATCGCGAGGTTTGAATCCCCGCGTACCTCTAGGCGCTGGATACCCATGGATACTGCTATCCGAAGACCATGTAGGAGGGCCTCATATTCGGCTGCATTGTTGGAATCCATGTACATGATCTGGAGCACATATTGGATTGTGTCTCCTGTGGGGGACGTCAGGACGACGCCGGCCCCCAGTCCGGCCAACATTTCGGAGCCGTCGAAATGCATAATCCAGCTTGAATATGTGCCGTACTCTTTAGGGAGCTCGGCCTCCGTCCATTCTGCGACGAAGTCGGCCAAAACTTGCGATTTAATAGCTCGCCGTGGCTTATAGGTTATATCGAACGGGAGGAGCTCGATGGCCCATTTTGCAATCCGGCCCGTTGCATCGCGGTTGTTGATAATATCGTTGAGTGGTACTTCCGAGGCTACTGTTATGGAACACTCTTGAAAGTAGTGTCGTAGCTTCCGGGATGCCATGAATACCGCATATGCAATCTTTTGATAATGCGGGTAACGTGATTTGCATGGAGTGAGGACAGTGGATACGTAGTAGACCGGCCTTTGAAGGGGGAATTTGTGTCCATCCGTTTCCCGCTCGACAATGAGCACTGCACTGACAACTTGATGTGTTGCTGCAATGTACAATAGCATTGGTTCGCCGGTATTCGGCGCGGCCAGGACTGGGTTTGTTGCCAATATGGCTTTTATTTCCTCAAGTCCGGTTGTGGCAGCCTCTGTCCACTCGAAGTGTTCGGTGCGCTGAAGGAGGCGATAGAGGGGTAGTGCCTTTTCTCCCAAGCGAGAGATGAAGCGGCTTAAAGCCGCCACGCATCCGGTTAATTTTTGTATTTGTTTGAGGTCCTTTGGGATATCCAATTGTGACAAAGCCCGGATCTTGGCTGGATTTGCTTCAATTCCTCTACCGGATACAATGAAGCCTAAGAGCTTTCCGGCTGGAACGCCGAAGACGCATTTTTCGGATTGAGCTTGATGTCATATTTTCGGAGGTTATCGAATGTGATCCTCAAGTCGTCTATTAGAGATTCGACATGTCTTGATTTGATGACCACATCATCCACATACGCCTCCACTGTTTTGCCGATCTGATTTGCCAGACATGTCTGGATCATGCGCTGATATGTTGCGCCGGCGTTCTTCAGCCCGAAGGGCATTGTGTTGAAGCAGAATGGGCCGTATGGTGTGATGAATGCTGTTGCAGCTTGGTTTGATTCTGCCATCTTGATTTGATGGTAACCGGAGTATACGTCGAGGAAACACAACGAGTCGTGTCCTGCGGTGGCATCGATAATTTGATCGATACGGGGGAGGGGGAAGGGATCCTTTGGGCAAGCCTTGTTAAGGTCTTTAAAATCGACACACAGGCGCCAGGATTTGTCCTTCTTTGGTACCATCACCAAGTTTGCTAGCCAGTCCGGATGTTTTATGTCTCTAATGAATCCGGCCTCCAATAGCTTGGCTAGCTCCTCTCCCATACCTGTCTCTTGGGTTCGGAAAAACGCCGAAGGGCTTGTTTGACAGGTTTAAATCCTTTTAGGATATTTAAGCTGTGTTCGGCCAGCTTGCATGGGATCCCTGGCATGTCTGAAGGGTGCCAGGCAAAAATGTTCCAGTTCTCTCGTAGGAACTCTCGCAGTGCGGCGTCGACATCAGGGCTCAGTCGTGCCCCGATGGAAGCTGTTTTATTGGGGTCCGTTGGATGGGCCTGGAATTTGACTATTTCGTCAGCTGGCTTGAAGGATGTGGATTTGGATCTCTTATCGAGTATTACATCATCCCTGTTAACCGTGGAGCGCAGCGTAGTCAGTTCCTCGGCTGCTAGGGCTTCGGATAGTGCCTCAAGGGCTAATGCAGCCGTCTTGTTTTCGGCGCGGAGTGCGACGTCCGGATCACTAGCTAGAGTGATAATTCCGTTCGGCCTGGGCATCTTAAGCTTTATGTACCCGTAATGGGGTATTGCTTGGAAGATTGTGAATGCTTCCCGTCCCAGTAAAGCGTGATGTCCGCTCTTAAACGGGGCCACTTGAAACGTGACTTCTTCGGACCTGTAATTATCCGGCGTGCCGAACACCACATCTAGTGTGATTTTTCCTGTGCAGCGCGCTTCCCTACTGGGAATTATTCCTCTAAAGGTTGTGCTGCTTCGCTCGATGCGGCTCCAGTCTATTTCCATTTTTTGAAGGGTTTCCTCATAAATGAGGTTCAGTCCGCTGCCTCCATCCATGAGCACCTTGGTGAGGCGAACGTCGTCCACTATGGGACTGAGGACCAGTGTGGCTGGTGCTCGGGCTGTTCGGGATTTAGGTTCATCACTTGCGTTGAAGGTAATAGCAGTGTCGCTCCATGGATTTATTGTTGCGACTTGATAGACTTCGGCGAGGCTGCGGAGTGTTCTTTTTTGCACATTGTTTGATGCGAAAGTCTTGAAGACTCTGAGAACAGTGCTGGTGTCCTCGGGCTGGCTTTCTGCGGCCTCCAGGATTAAGAGGTCCTTGCCAATTTTGGCCACCTGCCGGAGTATCCAACACGCTCTAAGGCTGTGAGTTTGTGTGGTGTCCCCTGTGCTGTGAATTCTACAGGGTCCCTCAAGCCACCTTTCCAGTACGGTTCCATGCCCTGTAGAGAATTTTGGCTTTTTCGTGTTTATCCCGGGTGTCCTATGATGATGCACCCTCTTAGTTCGGACGGGATTACTATTCAAGGCCGGATTATCCCAAAATTTTATTTCAGTTTTCCAGGCGCTCTCCATCGCACAATATTTTTGTACTATGGACGCCAAGTCGGCCACGCGTGTAATATCACGACGACTTACGGCGTTCAAGATTCCTTCGTCCGTGCAATTACTGCAGAAAATTGAGATTGCGTCTTCCTCGCGGCAATCCTTTATCCTGTTCATAACCAGGAGGAATCTGACCCAGTAATGATGTACTGTTTCCTCGGGCTTCTGCCTGATTTGGGAGAGATCGCTTATGTTCGGGTGGGCGGGTGTCGTTGAATCTGAAACCTTACCCAATCCAAGATTCAGAGGCCGAAGAGTTTCCGAACTCTGAAGTTCGGATTCTTGGATGTTGTCCAACGAATCTAGCCCGTTGCCTGATTCTAAGCTCAGGTCTTGAGTTACATCCTCCCCTCCGCGGGTATCCGGCTTGGAGGAGTCGGGAATTCGGACGTAGCTAGTCCTTAAAATAGATGAAGGGTCGCCACTGCGCCTCTACCACGGCAACGTGGTGGGTGACTTGGGGAGAGTTAATTTCTCTTAGATCGGGTTTAAGCCCAACCTGGTCATAATCCGTAGCGACCCCCAGGGCGGCGATGCGATCCAAGAGCTCGTTTACGGAAGAGAGCTCCATTGGATCTAGCTACTCGACAAGCTCCGAGCTGACGTGTAGGTTGCTTTTGATGACCCAAGAGGTCACCGTCGGCGCAACAGCCGAACAGGCGGTCATGAGAAAACCGCCTAGCCGGAGGGTTTGGACGACAGCCAAGGCTCCCTTAGCAACGGCGCCGTCTTTAAAGACGGGAGGAGGCATCATTCCTGATTGTGACGGCACAGAGGAACCCTCAATGAAAGCACCAATGTCGGTGTCAAAACCGGCGGATCTCGGGTAGGGGGTCCCGAACTGTGCGTCTAGGCCGGATGGTAACAGGAGACAGGGGACACTTTGTTTTACCCAGGTTCGGGCCCTCTCGATGGAGGTAAAACCCTACTGCTGCTTGATTAATATTGATGATATGGGTAGTACAAGAGTAGATCTACCACGAGATCAAGGAGGCTAAACCCTAGAAGCTAGCCTATGATATGGTTGTTATGTATGGAGTTGATCGCCTACGGACTACAACCCTCCGGTTTATATAGACACCGGATAGGGTTAGGGTTACACAGAGTCGGTTACAATGACGGGAGATCTTGAATATACGCATCGCCAAGCTTGCCTTCCACGCCAAGGAAAGTCCCATCCGGACACGGGACAAAGTCTTCAATCTTGTATCTTCATAGTCCAGGAGTCCGGCTGAAGGTATAGTCCGGCTACCCGAACACCCCCTAATCCAGGACTCCCTCAGTAACTAAGGCACACCTTTTAATAGAGAACCAGAACAAAACATTAACAAATAATGAATAGATAAACTCTTTAAATTATAGTCATCCCCCGAAGAGCATTCTAATTATTACCAGATTGGAGTCTACAGATCAGAACAATTATAGGTGAATATAACTTGCAGATAGGATCACGAACTGAAATGTATATAATGAGAACACAATAGGTTCAGATATGAAATCATGGTACTCAAGCCGTAGTGATAAACATTAAGCATAGCAAAGTTATAGCAACATTAACCTTAGAACATAATGGATACTAGGGATCAAGCCCCAACAAATTGACCTGATTACATGATGAATTTCCCCGTCGTGGCTATAGTGCCCCGTCGCCTGGACGCCACCGCCCCGATCAGCAGTACCGTCTGCACTATTGGCATGCTTGCGTCGGTCAACTATGAGGCAGGGGGTAATGTTGCCACGCTTTCCCCGTCTTGGGAGTGCAGTCTTGTCGTACGTCTGGATGTCATGGGCGCTGACCCACCGCCTGCCGGCTGGAGCCTTGTCGCCGCGCCCGGCCGGCCCTGGAGCCGGATGGCCAGCTGGAGGGCGAGCCGGATTGAGGGGCGCCTGACGCCATGATGTTTTGAATTTTTTTAAGTGTGGATGCACCTACCCGGGGTCCCCCCGGCATGGTGCTTGGTGGACTTGCCGACCCTGATACATGCGGGTGTTTGGGAGCTTGGGTGAAGACGTTGTCTTGACCTTGGGCTTGTGACTGGCGATGGCGGCGGCTGTGAGTGTCGTAGACCTTCTTGGAGGTATCATAGTATTGTTGCTACACCCTCACGCATGGTTCTGACTCAAGAGGAAACCCTAGATCCTGTCTGGTCGGACGTTGTCGGTGCCTTTGGCGTCGGTTCCACTCTTGAGGGATTCGTTTTTGGAGTTGGCATCGGCAAGTGGAACTAGTGGAAGGCGTCGAGGGCTTCTGTGGCAACGATAGTGGAGAGGAGTGAAGTCGGAGGCATGGCGTTGGTTGAGGTAGTCAGCTCTTCTCTGGCGTGTCCGTAGGATTACCTCGGTTTTTTTGTTGCGGGGAAGTTAGAGCTGCGGTGGCGGGGCCCTAGCGGCAATGATGATAGGCAGCAGGTGGTTTGTTCGGTGGTCTTTTGCGGCGTCACCCTTGCATTGTTCTTCTTTGGAGCTCTTCATCAGAGTTAAGCTGCGCTAGCCTCGGTGTGGGTAGCTGAGTCTGGCATGGGCCTTCTTGTGTTTCTGCACGGCCACTATGGTAAGTCGGTGAGGGTTGTGTCGATGTTCGTCTTCAGCAAAGTCGGAGTCGCTTAGTCGGAGTTTAGGCAGGACGATGACGTCCGTTGATGTCGATGACGTCAGAGTGTGTATTGACAAGACATTCTTTGTTGAGGCGTGTGTGGGGTATCATGAGTATGCCGCTGGGCGGTTTGTGATGATTTTAGCCTAATTTTCGTTGATTAACCGGACAACTCTCTTCTGCTTAATTAATGGACGAGGTAAATCTTTGGCCTCCGTTTTGAAAAAAAAAAGCGAGCTACATAAAAAAATTACTCCAAAGTGACTACTCCGGGTTTGGTACATGTTAGTGCATAAATTTTCCTATATTTATGAAAGACATACACATTAAATATGCTGTAGTTTCTCAGAGAAAGACTTTTCGCGTAGTGTCTGATTCACATCATGACTTTTCTTGCAGTAGCCCATCTTGTGAAAAAATTGCGCATAAGTCCTGCCGGGCCCACGCAAGGAGGTGGTAGTGGTGGTACCGGGTAGACACAAACCAGTAGAAGTAACAGTGAAAACAATGTAGCCCTGTGTGCACTGTGCTGCACCGGTGCTAGAACCCAAAGGCCAAAGCCTCGCTGCTTTATCAAGAAGAAAGCGAGCTCAGCCTCACAGGCCGAACAGAGCGAGAGATACTACTCCTACTCCTCCTGGAGAAAAGAGAAAAAGGGTGAATTACCACGAGAATGTATAAGCTCGGGGAATCGCTTTACACCTTTGCGCCCAGCATCATCATCGTCGCCAGTAATCCGAGAGGGACACAGCTTCGAAACTAGAGAAAAAAAGCTTTGCTCATCGCTGGTCACTATACTGTACAGTACGTATTTTCACTCTCTTTTAAATTTACTGCACATGCAGTGCAGCGCAGCGCGAGAAAAGAAGAGAGGAGAAAAGAAGAACCCTAAAGGCCCAATGATTGTACGTACTACACGAGATGCAATAAGAAACTGGGGCGAGATCATGAGGAAGATTTCCATGTTTGCTTAGTTAGTTAATGGTGGAGGAACTGTTGGGTGGGGGCGATTGATTGGTCGGTCCTTGATGATGATGATGGTGATGCAGGTTTTTGATTCATTTTTGCCACTCATTTGGCCGGGAAACATGATGTTGGGGATTGATTGATTGATGGAAGTGTATTTGCGTAGAGTGATACTGTGAGTGAAACGCTCGTGTGGGAGGGAACGCGGTATATGAGCATCTCTAGCGGATCATGTAACCCGCCGGCCCATAAAAATCGTTTACGGTATCCCGTCGCGCTAAAACATATCGCCGGAGTTCATCACAAGCATATCATAGGGGAGTTCATCACACCCATAGCATAGGAGAGTTTTTAATACAAACCGAAATTAAACACGCATAGCATAGATCTACTCGTCGCCGGAGTCGCTGTCGCTGTCGTCGCGGAGCGGGGGCCTGTTGCCGTGGAGGGTCGCCGTGAGTTCGTACTCCTCCAGGAGCGCCGACATGCGCGCGGCCGCAGCTGCATCTTCGGCTGCAGCGGCCTGCTTCGCCTCAAACCACGCGCGCTCGGCCGCCCTATGGCGCTGGAGGGCCGAATCGAAGAGGTTGCCGAGGCGACGGAAATTCGCTCAAGCCACGATCCGGCGCTGCGGGAGTTCACGTCGCGGGTGTGTGCCGCCTCCCTTTGCCTGTCCGACACGGAAGGGCGGAGGCTGGAGCCATCGGCCTCGTCGTCGTTGCGTCGCTTGCGATCGGCAAACCGGCCGCACCCCTCGCGGCACCCGAACCTACCACGGTCGCCGAACCCCTTGCCGCCGCCATGCCCCGCATCCACGGGCGCCATCGCCGTCAAGATCTGGTGGAAAACCTTGCTAGAGCTCACTTGATTTCTCATCGAGAGGATGAAATGCGGTGGAGAGGGATAAAGAAAAAGACAGTTGGATAGTCTAAATCGCTCGGGCGCCAACATATGTAGCAGATTGGAGGGCGGTGTACATGCCTCTCGTAAAGTTTTTACAGCTCTGGTCATTTTTTGGATCATCGCGGGCATTTTTTTCCGACTGTGCCGTATAACCGCGGGAAAGAAAAACATAGTTCGTCGGGCTTATACGAGATCTAGACATGCTCTAACTGCGGAGATTTAAATGGTACCCTCTTTGTCCGGAAATACTTATCCTATAAATTAATAAAAATGAATTTATCTAAAACTAAAATAGGTGTAGATACATTTATTTCTTCGACAAGTATTTTCGGACGGGCTAAGTATAGGTTTGAAGGAGCTGCTGGTACATGACTGGCTGTAGTGGAGTACAAGCAATGTGTTTTGGACATTTTCAGTCAACAGCGATTACATACGTACGTACTACTATCCAACTGACTCGCCGAGAAGCGTCCATGTTCATCGAACGCCCGAACCTGCTCTCCTCACTAACCCCCGAGCGAGCGAGTGAATTTGGCACGGAGCGGGTGAATTGGAAGTTTGGAACGGCAATCAGCTCAAATATACGTAAAGAAAATTCAGAAAACGGGCCTAGGTGCAATGAATCCAAGGCTTCGTAACATTACATCTTTCGCCTCTAGACTAGACAAGGAACACACGGAGAAGACATACAGTACTACGTACGTACGTATGAGAAAATGTTGATCCTACACCACCCACGTAAATTGGAAATACCGCCGTGTACCAAATCACTGTACATTTTTGGCACCCGGCCAGGGGTGAAGTGACGGGGCTAGCGCTGTAGTATTGAAGCGATCGTCCTCTGGAAGGGTATGCATGCGTACGTAGGGCCAGGGCGTATTTGTACGCGTACGGAGGACGAGCACAGTACACTGTGAAAATTGTTGCGTCTGCGTCCGTCCCGTCCCGTTCCGTTGTCTGACACCCCCATGAATGGCGACGCCAACTCCAACGGGCGCCCGTTGGTTGCTGCATTTCACAAGCCACCACTCGCCACCCCTCTCTCTCTCTCTGATTTTGATGCATGCGGAAGTGACGCACGCAGAGTAGGAGTAGGAGTATAGAGTGGTGGTAGGGAGGGAGGGAGGAGTAGGAGCAGTACAGTGCGGTTTGGCTGCGACTGTGCCCCCCTCCGTCCGTCCCCTAGCTCGCCTGCTTTTCTCTCACCCTCCCTCCGCCCCCCTCTTCATCACTCCCCCTCCCTCGTCTCTCTCGCCGGGCCATTCCTCTTTGCAGAGCGCGTGCGTCGGAGAGAGACGGAGAGAGAGATATTCCTGCTGGTGGAGAGAGTACGTGCCTAGCAGCAGGAGTAGCAGGGAGCAGGCGGCAGAAGCAGAAGAGGAAAACGAGAAAGGTGAGGGCGGTGGTGCTGGTGCTGGTGATGGCGGTGGGGGTGGCTGCTTCCGTCGTTTCTTTCTTTCTTGTTGATGGGAGTGACGCCGGGATGCGAGGAGGACGTGTTGCGGATTTGTGATCTTCTTCTTTCGTGTCCTTGAATCTCAAACAATCCCCCGGTTTCAGGCGGTTGGCGGCCGGCGATGCTACGGAGGATGGTGTCCGACCAGGGCCCGGGCTCCGCCGGAGGCAGCGGAGGAGACGCCAGGCCCCGCGGCGGCGGCGGCGGGGGCGCGCTGTTCGCCGTGCCGAGGCTGTTCATCGGGCTCGCGGCCGCCAAGCGCGCGCCGGACGAGTCGGAGCGGAGCCCGACGTCGCCGCTCGACCCCAAGGCGCTGCTGCTCCGCTCGCCGCGCTCGCCGAGGACCTGGGACGCCGAGCCGGTGGGGCTCGGCCTCGTGGTGGACGTCGCCCTCGCGGCCGGCGCCGACGCCGCCGCCGCCAAGACCTGCGTGCTCAGCCCGCGCCTGCGCCTCAGGACGCACGGCTGCGCCGGCTCCACCGCCAAGGGCTGCGGCGGGGGCGGCCACTCGCAGCCGGAGCTCGGCGGCAAGACCATCTCCTGCCCGGCCTCGGCCACCGCCGGCATGTCGGTGCCCTGCAGCAGGTTCTTCCACGAGGATCTCAAGTCTGGTCCGGAGGCCGGGCAGCCGGACGGCGCCCACTCCGGCGCCAAGCGGCATTGCTTCCACCTCGGCGAGCTCCCGGGGCCGGGGTCCCTGCCGGCGTCGATCGCCGGCGGCCCCCGGCGGTTCGTCGGGTCCGTCTCGGCGAGCGAGGTGGAGCAGTCGGAGGACTACACCTGCATCATTGCCCGCGGCCCCAACCCCAAGACGACCCACATCTTCGGGGACTGCATTCTGGAGCCCCAGACGACGGTCGGGAAGAGCGACGAGGCCGCCGTGGAACCCAAGGACGGAGCTTCCGCCAAGTCCTACCTGGTGGTCAAGCGCGCCACCGAGGCCGCCGCCGGCCCGGGCGAGGACTTCCTGAGCTCCTGCTTCACCTGCACGAAGAAGCTGGAGGGGAACGACATTTACATCTACCGGTACGCCCAGTCTTTCAGTCTCAAGAAAGATACTCCAATAATTACACCTGAAAGAACAGTCTATCCAACCAATAATTGCGGCATTTGTTCGCCTATGAGCATCCCATATTCTTTTGGGGAACAAATCCTGTGAAAACTCGGAACATTTCTTTGGCAATCCAAAGAAAATGAAGTGCCACTTGAACTGAATGAATTACACCAACTGTTCTTTCTTTCTAAGCATCTTCAGAAAGAAATTCATACTAAGCAAGCTGATTTGTTGTGCGTCAACATTGCAGTGGGGAGAAGGCATTCTGCAGCGCCGAGTGCCGGGACCAGGAGATCATGATCGAAGAGGAAGCCGAGAAATGCATGGCCACGGGAGGCTCCCCTCGCTCCTCCTGCTCGTCCCTGCACGAGGACATCTTCATGGCCGGCATGATGGTGGCGACATGACCCCCCGCGACGATGGCCCGACCGAGATGCCGTCTTCTTCGCCTCGACAAGCACGCACGCACTCAATTTTTCCCCTTGCTAGCTACAACCAGGGGATGGGGGTGATCAGTTCACAGATCAATCGATCCATCACCAGTGCGTGCACATTGCCGTTGCTGTTTTTGATTCAGCAGCTGAAGAGGAGTCGACGAGGAAGAAGGAGCGGCGTTCTTGGCGGGTCATTGTCACTTGTGGGGGTTGGATCAGCCGAGCTGATCAGCTGAGCTGCTGCTGCCATTTTTACCAGCCCTGGGAAACTTACTCGCAGGGATCTGAGTTTTTTTCCCTTTAGGAACGAGATGAAAAAAAAGAGGTGGCCTGCCTGCTGGCCTTTGGTCCTGTAGTTTTAATCTCAAGGCTGCCTGCGTGCATGCAGGCCAGAGCCACCCATCCTTTTCTTCTTCTTCTTCTTCTTCTTTTTTCGTTTGCTCCTGCTGGCAGCAGTGACCATGTCTGCACATTTGCTACTACACCACTGTGTGTGAGAGATAATGACATTGAGCTGCTTTGCTTTGGGTCATCTCCATCTCCATCTCCGTTCCTCTTTTCTTTTACTTTGAGCAGCAGCAGCAGCAGCAGCACTGATGATGATGATGGCTGAGGACGACGATGATGGACGGGACATGATAGTGATGATGAGTGTTTAACTGACCTGATTTGCCTGCTCCACTCACCAGAACTAAAGGCATCTTTTTCCTCCATGGCCTACCAAACCCTAGCCCTAGCCAGGCCTAGATAATAATGCTGCGAGATGCCTCCCACTGCAGTCTTTGAGTAACTCATGCCTGCCTCCAGCCAAGTGATCAACTCCACTGATCAAGCCAGACCACCACACTAAAAGCAGAATGTAAGGCCAACTCCACCGCGCGATCCTATCCTGTCCGGCCCCGTCCGTTTAAGGTAAAAGGGACAAAAAAGGCGGCCCAGCGTGCGGGAGCAAACGGACTTTTGTTCGCTTTGTGTCCGCTTTCGACCCATCCCCGGCCCAAACTTGCGCCGGTTTTGGGGTAAAACGGACAGCGCGCGGACGGGCGGGACGCGCGCGCTTGTCCTCCCCTGGCCCGCCTGTCGGTGGGAGAAACCAAAAACCCCCCGACGGCCATTTGGCGCCATTTCCCTCAAACCCTCCCACGTCCCTCCCGCCCCCTCCCCCCCTCTCTCCCCCGTCCATGGCCGACGCCCCGCCGAGTTCCGGTGGCCTGACCGTCGACCCGACCGCAAAGGTGAAGAAGAAGGCGCCAAGGAAGCCGCGGTCGGAGTACACGCCGGAGGAGATCGCCAAGTTGGACGTGGAATCGGCGAACAGGAGGGAACGGAGAGCGGCCGTCAAGATAAATGCCGCCGCGGCCAAGTTCGCCGCCCAGCGCGAGGAGCTGGAGGCCGCGCGGTGCAAGGCCGCTGCCGACGAGAAGGAGGACCTCGTCAACAAAGCGCACACCATCGTCATGCTTGGCATGGGCCGTCCGACGGGGTTCCATGCAGCGACCGTCGGCCCGGCGAGCACAGGCTCGTCGGTCGCCCGGCCTACGCACAGCCAGTCGCCGACGTCGCGCGCCGCACCCATGTCGCCCGGCTTTCCTCCACCCAGGCACGACGGCCAGACCCGTTTCTCGGCGTCGCTGGACGTGGGCTTGTTCGCGCCGTCCACACCACGCCCCGCGGCCGTCATCGACCTCAACGTGACGCCTAGGTCCAGCAGCGGCGGGCAACCTTCCGTCGAGATGCAAAGAAAGCAGGCGCGTGCACCGTTCACGGGCACCATGCCGGCCCCCTGCGTGTTGTTTGACGAAATGCCAACCTCAACGCCGACGGTGGACGACCCCTTCTACAACCAGTACATGGAGGACATGATCTTCCAGGGTGGGCATGGCTGTGCCTACGACCCCGATGAGACCCAAAGTCAGGATGGCCGCGCCCAGTACGTGCCCGATGAAGAGGCCGACGACCGTGCTGACTACGACCATGGTGATTCGTGGCATGAAGACGATGACATCTATGTCGAAGGTGAAGATGAAGATGAAGCCAATGATGTTGATATTAGTGGCGCTCCATTGTTCATAGACGAGCTCACCCAAAGAGCGGAAGCACAAAAGAAGCGGAAGAGCATTCGCACCAGTTCATATACACAAGATGAGGACAAGTTGATTTGCCAATGTTGGATGGAGATTAGCCAAGATCCAAGGACCGACGCGCAACAAAAGGGCATTGTTTTTTGGACGAGAGTTCACAAAACATTCCATGAAAGGAAGATGTTTGAGCCCTACCAAATTACAAGCAACCGTGGCATCGGTTCGATTCAAAAAAGATGATTGTTCATCCAACAAGAGTGCAACAAGTATTGTGCCGCACTTGAGAGCGTTGAAGCACGGCCCGTGAGTGGTCTCAGCGTTGGAGACATGGTATGCTCTTCTCTTTCTAGCCCTTGCTACGGCCATGAGACTTCGGCCGTGTATATGTTTGCATGTTCACTTGTTGTTGATCATGTGGTGTAGGCATTTCAATCTTTGGAGGCATTCAAGGCCCGGCACAATAACAAGCCATTCACTCTTACGCATTGTTGGACGATCATCAACAATTGCCCTAAGTTCAAGGATCAATACCGTGAACTTTAAAGGAATAGAGGTAATAAGACGGCCAAGTTCGCCGGAGGTGGGGATGGCGAGGCGTTGAAGAGGCCGAGGGGCAAGACCAACTCAAAGGTGGACGACATACGTGACGCCTCATCCATGGCCTTGCATGAGACTTTGCATGGCATGATGTCACATAAGGATGTGAGGGACGAGAAGAAGCGGCAAAGCAAGGACGAGCAAATGAAGCAATACCTAGACCTCCAACGATAGAAGCTTGAGATGGAGGAGGCGGCCAAGAAGAGGAAGATAGACATGGAGGAGGCGGCCCGGCAAAGGCAGCTCGACATGGAAGAGGCCGCCCGGCAAAGGCAGCTCGACATCGAGGCCGACAACGTCAAGGCCAGGCAGAGCCAGCTCGACATCGAGGCCACCAATGCCGCCACCAAAGCGAAGGAGGTGGCCCTTGCGATCATGAGCGTGGACTTGTCGAAGATGAGCGACAAGACGAGGGCCTAGTTCGAGGCCAAGCAGAAGGAGATGCTCGACGCCGAAGGCCTGAACTAGGTCGTCCGATCGGCGTGGCCGTTCTTTTTGGAGGCTGGCATGGGTGCCGCCCGCCAGCTGGGCCGCTGGCAGTGTGCCGACGAAAAAACATTCATTTTGAAGGCCGGCTGTGTTGCCGGCCGCTGGCTGTGTTGCCGGTGAGGACAACTATTCATTTTGGAGGCTGACTGTGTTGCCGGCCGCTGGCTGTGTTGCCGGCGATGGTCGTGTAGGCCGCTGGCTTTGTTGCCGGCGTGATGAACTCAGGTCGTGAACTGGGGCTTGGCATTTGAAACGTCCTTTTTTTTAAATAGACACGGACAAGATGGGGCAAAAGGATGCGGCCGCACGCTGGGCGCACGACCACCGCATCACAGGACAGGCCCAGACACGACCCTAAATCCCTACTCAAAGGGACAAAAACCGGATAAAACGGACGTCCGTTTGGGGTCACGCGGTGGAGTTGGCCTAATTGCCCAACCAACATGGCTTGTGCGAAAGATGAGGCACACATTCCTAAATTTTTCCAGTTTTCTTCGAGCCATTTGACTGACGGATGAGCTCACTCACTGCCGCCTGAGCTGATCGGGGGTGAAAATGGCGTGGCGAGTTGTGACTGACCGGCAGGGGCCAATGATGGAGGGCCGCGGAATTAAGAAAGAGTCGCTGAAATCTATGGCGAGATCAGATGAGATCGGATGCGTCGCAGCAGCAGCGGCGGCAAGGATTTGGGACGGTGGACGGATCCAATCCCACCGATCTTTCCAGAAATGGGCTCTGCTGACCCCGGAAATGAACCTGACGGGGCGCAGACCCCTGTATAGGATTCAGAGCCCGCCATGCCTCTGCTGAGCGGAGCTCGACGTCTGCATCTTTTTATGGGCATGGCAGCGGCGGATGGGTGGGTGATATGGGGTGGGTGCTGCCTGGGCTGCGGCTTCAAACCATGGGCGCGCGCGCCGCGCGTGACATCACCGTCGCCGTTGCCGGATTTTCGCGGCGGTGGTTTCGGGAGGCCCCTGCCACGTTTTTGCCGTGGGGATGATGAGGAGGAAATGGGGGCCAAGAGGAGCGCACGAAGGAAAAAGAGCCCTGCTACACGTAGGACAACGCTTGTACGATTTTCGTACGACAGTCATCACCAGCCGTTGGAGGACCCTCATGAATGTGTGAGATTGCGTGGTATGAAAATCGTACAAGTTTTCATTGTACGCTCAGCAATTTCGAAGGAAAAAAGGGCACCGCGCGTACAATTGCGCACCGTGTTGTGGCACGAGATTTTTAGAAAGTCCTTTTGGATGCTCGTAGTTTTTTTTTGAGGGGAGATGCTCATAGTTTTTTTTTCTCCCTTTTTTTTAGGGAATGAATTAGACAGGCGGTGAAAACTACCAAGCTCGGATATGGTAGGGGTAGCGGGAATTTCCGGTGTGACGATCTCTTACTTTCACTTTGTTATTCTTGCTTCCCTTTCGTTCTCGGAAGATACGGAAGATCTTCCTCCAAGTCGTTCTCGTGTTTCTTTTGGATGTGATTTTTATGTAAACACAAATAGTTTCAGAATTATCGGAAAAAAATAGTGGCTTCGTCCGGCGATATTTTTGGAAACAATGGTGCAACATTTGTGGAACTAACAAATATTTCAACTATCATTGAAAGATAAACTCAAACTAGAGCACAGTAGATATTCTTGTTAACCCTTGACTAAAAGTATTACTCTGGTTAAATTTTCACCACTCTAGATAAGCAGACGATGGAATCCATGGTTTGAAGCCGCAGGGCCAAAATCACTGTTCTGACCTTTTTTGAAACTTCAGCCAGATTTGACCCGGCTTTGTAAATTTTTGCAGATATGACCCTTTTTCTACCGCCAGCCTCGGCGGTAGGCAACTTAGATTGAAAACTAGATAGCTATATAGCTCATTTATATATAGAGCAGAATTAGCCGCCTGTCATTGTTCATCGTCCGTGATGGCGCCAAGGTGGCTTCTTAGTTCATTGTCTGTGTTGGCGCCATGGTGGCTTCTTACTCCCGTGCAGGGCATAGTGTACATGAGACTACTGATCGTTTTGCTTTACCATTATCGATGACCACTCCAAGTCCTCATCTAAAGTAGGAATGGGCATGGCAGCATGACACTCCATCCATGCTTCCTTCGGGCATGTTCATTGATAGGGAATTGAAAGGCGTTGGCAGGAATTGAGGGGGATTAAATCCTCCGCAAGTCACTCCACCCCCCAAATCCCCTCCAATCCGCTTGGGAAGGGGTGTAACCAGAAGTCCTTATGAGTGAGTACGAGACACCAGTCGTCGCACGTTTGGCAAAGGAGAGCCCAAGGAACAACCAGGACAAGACAAACCGCGTGCCTTCCCTAACATGCGGCTTGACCTCTCCTCGTAAGCCCGGGCCTTGGTCGGATACCATCCTCCATGACATCGGCGGCCATGCATCAGAGCCCGTTGACAACCTAAAACCGGGTGATAAAGGGCAGGAAAAAAGATCACAAATCTGCAACACTATCTTGCATCTTGCGGCTATGCACAACAAGAAAGAAACGAGGGAAGCAATCAACCCCACCACTACTGTCGCCCTTACCGTTCTTTTTTTCCTCTCTTACTTCTTCTGTTTGGTACTCTACTAGCTGGAATATATCTTTTCTTTCTCCCTCTCACCCAGACACACACACTACACAAATAAAATGGCTCGGCGAGGGAGGTGAGGAAGAGCCGAGACATCTCCAATCGAATTGGGCTAATTTGGCCCCTCATTTTCTGCGGACACGTCTAGAAAATGTCACAATGTCAGAGTGTGTTCACTTCGAACCCTCATTTTTTTACACGCAAATGTCTCCCACTAAATTGTATAAACACACTGATATGATTGGTGAAAAGGAAGAGAGAGAGAGAGAGTGAGTGAGAGAGAGAGAAGAATAGATAAAGTGCTCTGTGGTAGGCCATGTCCGATGTGGCCGACTGGCTGGACACGCACAGACACCCTCATTTCCTATCCATATATGGGTTGAGTTTGAGAGTTTACGGATAATCCGGAACGATTTGTAAGGTCCGGTTGGGTAGTGGTTTTCTTTCTCTCTTCTGTTTGGGCACTGTCTAGGCCGTCCATCCGGATAAATGGTGACACAGTGATGGATTAAAGTAAGTATGAGGAGAGTGATGAAGGGAGGGGAGGGTGAAAATGTACAAATCTAGCCCTTTTCTGAAACTTAAGCACAAACTGAACTAAAAGAATTATGATTTTCCTTTCATTAAGGTATGAGGGACCCAATTTTTTTCCACAAAATGGCATATTTGCATGACGCGGGGCTTGGGGCTCCTTGCTAGATAGCATGACGCCTTAGGTTGGGGCGCCGTGCTATAGAGCACGACACCCTAGCTAGGATGTCTTGCTATCTAGCATGGCATGCCAGCCCGGGCATCATGCAAAACTAGGTCATTTTGTGAACTTTCTATGAATCGGGTTTATTTTGTGTCAAAGTTTTTAAAAATTGTCAGATTTGTTCCATTTTCACGAAGGAGGGGGGGTGAGGGGAGAAAAAGGCAAGCGAGCTAGGTGTGGGAGCAGAGTTGTAGCCAAACCACACTGTACCGCTCCTACTCCGGACATGAAGCTTCTGCACCCAAGCTCATATGCACCTTCGTGAACATTAAAATCGAACAAAGTAGTAAAATAAAATTGAAAAAACCTGAATTTTTCAGGCAAACTTTGACGAATTCTGAACATGCGTGCAAAATTTCATGAAGAAACAACATTCGAAAAATGTTGCCATAAAAAACAAAATTGATGCTCTAAGAAAGAGAGACCTTTTGGAGCGTCAATTTTTTACGATAGCATTTTTTGGAATGTTGTTTCTTCATGAAATTTTAAACGCATATTCATAGTTCGTTAAGTTTGTCTCCAATTTTCTTTGATTTTTTACTATCTTTTTTGTGATTTTACTGTTCATAAGGGTGCATATGAGCTCAGAGCATCTACAGTCGGGCGGGCTGCTCGGTCACTAATCGGTCATTTCGACCCAGACAGGCTCCTTAAACAGACCTCAAACGCCCGGGCTAACCGGCCCCCTCATATCCAGCCCAAATATAGGGCGGGTATGGGAGCGCCCGGGCGCGCCCGCCACGTCGGACCCAACAGCCCGACCCCATCGCAAATCGCACCAAACCCTTCCTCCTCCTCTCGCCTCCCTCCAACCTTTTCGGTGCCCGAGCCGTCGCCGTTCGCCACCCTTGCTCCCCATCCTCACCACCGGTCCCGATCCGCCGCCGTAGATGTCGTCCAGCCCGTCCCCGACCGCCACGACGGAGACGCAGTCCGCCTCGTCGTCAACTTCACCTCCTCAACTCCATCTTGCAAGCCGGATAACGTCACTCAGAAGATGTGACGATGCCGACAGCGGGAGAGGGAGACGGCGGCGGCGTCGCAGGGAGGTGCGGACATGGTCGAGCAGGTGTCTCCCCGGCACGCCCGGAACCCTGCACCCCTTCCATCCGAGCACCGAAGCGGATTACGCCTCCGACCCCGTTGGGACAAAGGAGGATTTGACGGCTGACTAGGCCACTCCGGAGAGCTTTCCGCCCATGCAGATGACGGCAGTGGACGTATGTGACTCGCTGCAGCTCATGCGACCACGGATGAGCACGAGCACCGACGGCGTCCGGGCTGCCCTCGACATGTTGGACAAAATGACAGAGCAAGAGTCGGTACGTTTTGTTTGCTCCTGTCCAATCAAAGTTACATACGGCTTGTTCAATGTTTTCCATAGACCACTAGTTCATTTTGCACATGATGAATGCTTCCAAACCATGATCATCTAGGAGACGTTCTTATCGAGCATGATCAATGACAATGAAGATCCGACCGAAATGGAGTATGAATTGAAGGGCACCGCCGCATTTGAACTTGGGACAACATCCGATTCCAATCCGAGCAAGAAGAAGAAGAAGATCAAGACGGCGAAGGCAAGAGGTCCGACATTCTCAAGATTTGAGGACATCTTGTTGGTAAAATTTGGTTGGCCACAACAATGGATCCAATATGCGACACCGAGCAAAAGGGGAACAAGTATTGGGAGAAGATCTGTAAGAAGTATCACGAATAAAAAGAGTATGTGGAGCTGCATCCTATCGTGACCACTCGCAATGGGGCATCTCTCCAAAATCAATGTGGGATCATTCAAGAAGTGAACAGTGAACAAGTATGTCGGCTACTGCGCACAAGTGACCAAACGCCCTCAAAGTAGGATGGGAGAGGCAACTCACGTAAGCTCAATTGCTTCATCTTGTTGTCATTTGCACATGTTTCTTGTGTTTGCATTCTCGTGCTCATACATATGTTGTTTGCTAGACGATGGTGGTGGCCACTTTGTTTCACTAGGTGGAGAAGAAGCCGTTTGCTTTTAGCCATTGTTGGACCATATTGAATGGCAAGTCAAAGTGGACACAACTTGTGGCTGATCACAGGCCCGGCCAGTGATTCGAAGCCATCGGTCACGTTCAGATATTGATTTCATTTTGGCATGTCCGGTTTGTTAAACTGTGATTTGCTTTGCTTTGTTTCGAATTATTGAATTTGAACAATTTGTATCGTATGATCGACGTGCATAGATTGCATGAATTTGAGAATTGACATTTAAGGTATGTGAATGTATGACACAATATATGAGAGGCCGGCGAGCGTTGTATGTAGACGCGCCCGCAGGCGTATAGGGAGGCGAATTTGCAAGTCCGGCGGCAGATGCGCTCGGTTGGAGAAGGATAGTTTCGTCCTACTCCACCCTACCACCACTCTATACTTCGGCTCTCTCTGCGTGCGTCACTTAAATCAGAGAGGGAGGTTGTGAGTGGTGGCTTGTGAAATACAGCAACCAACGAGCACCCGTTGGACTTGGCGTCGCCATTCATGGGGACGTTCGAGAACGGAACGGAGGCAGACGCAACAATTTTCACAGCGCTCCCTGTACTATACTGGGGTCCCTCCTATGTAAACGTAGAAACACGCTCTGCGTATGCATACGCTTCCAGAGTACGATCGGTCGATGCGGCACTGTACACCACCGTAGCTCGCCTTTAATACTGCGCCATAGGGCCTTGTCACTTCACTCTGCTCTGGTGCCAATAATAATACACAGTGATTTCGTACACGGCGGCATTTCCAGTTCAACTTTTTGCAGGTGTTGTAGGATTAATATCTCCTTGTATTTCTTTTCAGGTAAGACAATACTAGTACATATGTTGTGAAAGCTTACATTCGTTAATTCGCAAGAAAAAAGAAGCTTACATTCGTTGAACCAGGCTCGGTTTCTTGTACTTTCTGAATGCAGTTACAAATCACTCACTCCATGCCAATTCAGTCACTCAGAGGTTAGTGAGGAGAGGAGGTTCGGGCATTGGATGAACATGGACGCTTCTCGGCCAGTCAGTCCGCTAGTACTCCCTTTGCCTGAAAAAGCTTGTTTCTTAATTCATATCTAACACCAAATTAGTGCTAGATACATCTATTTGATGAACAAATTTGGGACAAGCTTTTTCGAACGAAGACGTAATCGCTGTTGACTGAAAATGTCTAAGACACATTACTTGTACTCGACTACAGTTAGTCATGTACCAGCAGCTCCTTCAAACCTATACCATTAAATCCCCACAGTTTATACCCCCTCCCTCTCCCACATGAGCGGTTCACTCACCATGAACCACAAACTTCAATCCCCAGCATCATGTTTTAACCCGGCCAAATAAGTGCCAAAAATAATAAAAAACCCGCATCATCATCAAGGACCGACCAATCAATCGGCCCCACCTAACAGTTCCTCCACCATTAACTAACTATAAGTAAACATGGAAATCTTCCTCATGATCTCGCCCCAGTTTCTTATTGCATCTCGCGTAGTACGTACAATCATTGGGCCTTTAGGGTTTTTCTTTTCTCTTCTCTTCTTTTCTGGCGCTGCGCTGCAGAAAACTAAAAAGAGAGGGGGAAATACAGTGCTCGTATGCAGTGAGTAGGCTTTTTTCTCTAGTTTCCAAGCTGTGTGGGTGTCGCCCGGAATACTGGCGACGATGATGATGCAGGCTGCAAAGGTATAAAGCGAATCCCCGAGCTGATACATTCTCGTGGTAATTCATCTTTTTTCTCTTTTCTGTATCTCTCGCTCTGTTCGGCCTGTGACCTCGCTTTCTTCTTGATAAAGCAGTGCGGCTTTGGCCTTTGGGTTCTAGCACCCGTACAGTGCACAACAGTGCCACATTGTTTTCACTGTTACTTCTACTGATGTGTGTCTATCCAGTACTCCCTGTGTGGGCCCAGCTGGTTACTTATGTTATGTTTAGCTGTTAATAACAAATACTATCTCCGTCCGAAAAAGCTTGTCCCAATCTTGTCTCTCAAATGGATGTATCTAGTATTAACTTGATGCTAGATACATCCATTTGAGGGACAAATTTTTTTGAACGGAGGGAGTATGTGTTAGCTTAGTAGTCAGGGAGGTCAATTGCCTCGCCAACTCAGATCGTCCCCCCCCCCCCCCCGCCCCCCGCGTCGTCCGCTCTCGGGCGACCCGGGGGCGAAACCCTAGGCGCCGCCGGTCCCCCGCCTCCCCTTCTCCTCCCTCCCCGCCGCCGCCGGCAGCCGTCGTCGGGCTTGCCCGCGCGGCGGTAGGCGGCGGCGGGGGCTTCCTCGCGCACCTGCCTCGACCTCTGGAGAGCCCGCCCCCCACCCCGCATCGGGCGCCGCCGCCCGCTTTCCCTGGTGGCCGCCGAGGCCGGCCCGCTGTGGCGGCTGCCGCCGGCGTTGTCGCCCTGCGTCTATCGCCGGGGACGGCTCTGCCCATCAGATCCGGTCGCCTTGCTCGATCTGGCGGCTGGTGGGCCGCAGTTTGCCGGATCCGCCAGATCTGGCCGGCGTGGCCTTGCCTCGGCCCGGCTTGGATGATCGCGGTGTGGTGCTCCCTGGTGGCGGTGGTGTGGGTCGTTCTTCATGTTTCGACAGGATGTGTGCGGTGGATGGATGCCGGGGCGGCGGCCTCGGGCGGTGTGGACGGCGTTGCCTCTTCGGCGGGCGACGGTCGTGGGTGCTGGTGGTCCGCGACTTCGGCCGTGCGGGCGGCGAGGTCTCGGTGGACGTCTACTACAGTGGGCTGGGGTGCCCCGTCACCCGGCGTGCCTGCTGCGATGAAGTCCAACGCTTTCTCCGGCTGCGTGCGCTCCACTGGCCAGTCTTTGGCTGGGTGGATGGGATGGGGGCGGGACCGGGGAAACCCTTGGCCGTCGGCGGAGGCCACGACAATGGCGGCGTCTTTGCTGGGCGTCGGTCCCCTTCTTGGAGGCCTTGTCGAGGTCCTTTCCCGTCCTTCACCGTGATCTTCCTTTGGGCGAAAGCTCTAGTTCCCCTTGCGGGCGACGGCGTCGTACCCTCGTCGCGCTCCTTCTTGAAGGCGTCGCCTGGGGTCCTCGGAAGCATGGTGGGTGCTTTGCGGTGCGTGTGAGGTGTTTGGCGGCGGCATTGTGTGCAGCGTTTCACCTATTCTCCGCCGGTCTTCGTCCTGTGGTAGTGCTCCTTCTGCTTGGAGATGGACTAGCGTAGATGGTGGTCGTCGTTTGGTGCCTTGATGGCGTCGATGGCGGAGGATCCTACCAAGGTTGGCACCTCAATCTGCTCTGAAGATGGACTAGTGGAAGATGGCGGCGACGACACATGTGAGTGCGTCAGACCGGATTGTGCCCCGAACCCGGTATGTGGCTCGGTCGGGGCCTCCGGCTTTAGATGTTAGGCTTAGGTGAGAGGTCTGGGTATTTGGTCCAGCTTGCACCCCCTTCATCATATGGATAGGAGTAGTGGCAGATGTTGCCAAGATGGCGGATTCAGGCATATTGTTGTACTACTTTGTAAGGTCCTCGAGAATAATCAATAAAATGGCCGTATGCATCTCCCAGATGCAGAGGCCGGGGGTCATCCTCCTTTTCTAAAAAAAAAAAAGCTTAGTAGTCAGGATGTGATTCTCATTCTAGATGAAAAGTCTTTCCCCAAGAAACACCAAATACAATATATATGTGCACATCTCACCAAGTGTACGAAAAAACAAAGTCGTGGAGCTTTAAGACCGATAAAGTCGCCAGAAACAACTGATATAATCGTAATGTCACGTCACCACAAAAATGTTTCTTTTTTGCTTTAAACGAGGCAGGAGATTTGGTATTTTCATTTATTAAGGGAGAACGTTTTAGACAAAGCTTGAAAAAGCCGGTAAAGGAAAAAACGTATACTGTCCACATTATATACTACCCAAGTGGATGGCTCCCGCGAGGACCTAAAATGACACTCACCCGTTGATCTTTGCAAAGATGACCCAATAGGGGCAGATGTGCCGCACCCATCGCATTCTTTCCAAATCTCTCAAGCAATAAGCATCATTAATAATATGAAAGCTCTTCTAGATTGAGTCCTTTTTCGAATAGTTTTGGTCCATCAACCTTTAATCTAAGTCATATTACCCCACTCAATGGGCGAGATGTCATGTGAGTCAAGCCAGGTTAACCTAAACTCTGATCGTGTATCAGCTCTACTAGAGAAGAAGCACCGCCGACTCACGCACTTGCTTGTAGAGGGCCAAACGTAATAGTTGGGCCAGTCCCTATGATGTAATCTATCAGCCAGCCCACATACTAGTGTGAGCAACCAACCAAACAGAGGATTTGCACTTTGAATAAGCTTATAAGGGGCTGTTTGGTTTCTGCCCAGATCAGCTCTGCCAAATTGTTGGCGCTGTTGACGAGCCAAAAAATTAACGATCAATTCCACCGCCCACGGATCTGCCAACAAATTGGCTAAAAGTAGGAGAGGAAGGCTGAGACGGCTTGGACTACCAATTATTTGGATCCACCCGAGGCTGGTCAATGACCAATTTTTTGGTCAGGCAACTCAGGGTCGTAAACCAAACAACCCCAAACTTTCCAAACGGTTGGTTTATGGCCTTGCCGGCGAGACTCGCAAATTGTGCCTTGTGGGCCAGAGACTGTCAAGTAGTTTCCATCATTAGTACTCCCTCCGTCCGGAAATACTTGTCGGAGAAATGAATAAAAATTGATGTATTTAGAACTAAAATACATCTAGATACATCCATTCCTCCGACAAGTATTTTCGGACGGAGGGAGTATATATCATATCCTATATACCTAAGTAGTTTCTCCACCCTAGCATATTTATCTATGCATGCGCCTATGTCACCTCAACATGCAACCATGCAGGGAAAAATGCCACCTTACCATCCAACCATGCATGCAAAAAGCTTAACTTTTGTAATTACATTAAGCTACTTATTTTAATAAATCTTTTATATAACTATACAATTATTATCTTTTGATATACCCAAATGGTTGATCCCACTACACTATTTATCTGTACAAATGTCACTTCATCAAAGGCCCACTGAACATGCATGTGAAAAGAAATCATTATTAGTTGATTGCCACTACTTATATTAATCTTCCATCTCTCAATAGTTAGCCCTCACCAATCTCTCTCTCTCAACATGCAAACATACTACCCCAGCATGCAACCAACATGCATGGGATAAAAATAGCATCTAAGCATGCAACCATGTATAAAAAAAGCCAACCTTAACATACAAAAATGCATGATAATTTCCATTCTATTATGCTATTTATATTTGAGAAATACTCTATTTTACAACTCTAATCAAAGATAATAAATTATATATATTTGTAGTTCCAATTATTATATTATTACTTCAAATATTCATATTCTATAAAAACAAATCTCATTGAAATATGTCACAGAATATTCACGCAAAACCTTTGGGGAATTGATACGTCTGAAATGTCAATAATTTTTGAAGTGTTCATGCTATATACACATCATTTATATATGGTTTTGGCACAATTTTATGTTATTTGTATTGAACTAACATATTAATCCAGTACATGGATAGTTGTTGTTTTTTAGTGTTTTTGGACCTTGTATAAAAGGAATTTTTGGGAGCCAAAAAAATTTGGGAGAACCCAAGATGATTTTTTTTGGAACAAGGACCCAGGGGACCTAGACCTACCTGAAGAGAGTCTTTAGGGGCTCCACATGCCCCCAGGCCGCATGGTGGAGCCACGTGGAGGCCGTGGAAGTCGATTGGAGCTGTCATTCGGCCGCAACAAAGCTCCACAAGTTTCTGAACCGCCCTCAAAGTTTCAGCCTAATCGAAGTTACGGGCCTCTGAATATGTAAGAAACGACTCTGAAAACAGTGAAAACCAGTAGACATGAAATAGAAAGATCAAATCTCTAGGGAGACCACCATAGCCATGAAACTAGAGGGGAAAACAACCCTCTAACTAGTGGTGAAGGCCAAGTAAGAGATGAAGGAGTGGGCCCCTTCCCCCTCTCCTCTGGTGGCAATGAAATGCCATTAGGACATCTCCATCACCATTATCAACAACTCTTTCTCTTTTCTCATGGTGATGTGTGTAGTCTCCGTCGGGGTTGAGTAGTCTCTCTTCTAGTCACATTTTGTTGAGTTTTTTCCTTAATGTTTTCTTAATGATTACACTCTTCCTAGAATATGGCTAGAGTGGAAAGTAGTTATAAAAGAAACATAATTTGCAGTTGCACAAATTGGCTGAGATTTGAGTTGAAATTCTTTTCCATTGATGCTATTAATAAAATTTAGGAATAGCAAGAACATACAATTAGAATGTCACTTAATCTTGAATATTTTTAGAACTAAAAAATTCTATAAATTTCCCTAGTACTAGTAAGAAAACGAATTATAAGAAGAAAATAAATCTTCATTTTTTCAAAAAATGTTTATAGTTCTCTAAGAGCAACTCCAACTGAGCGACCCAAAAGGACGTGGGCTTTGTCCGTTTTTTATCCGTTCGGGTCGGTCCAACAAATGCCCATTTCTGGTTTTGCGTTTGGGTCGGCGCTTGCGCCCAACACTGGCCCGACCCATTTTTTTGTGCGTGCGCTAAAAATGGAAAAATGAAAATATTTTGAAACTAAAAAACGCAATTAAACATAATGCCGTCCATAAAGGCTGGCGAGAGTCCACATTACATTAATTAATACATTAATAATTAAAAGAGAAAAATGAGGCGCACATTGCCCTAGGCATCCTCGTCATTGTCGTCATCGCCAGGGCCGGTGAGGTCGACGAGCGTCGGCGGCGGGCCAGCCCAGGGAAATGTCGTCTCCCAGGCTTTCACGACATCCTCCGCCGCCGGCTGGGCTGCCACACCTCGTGCTCGACGCTCCTCTTCCTCCGCCTTGCGCTCCCACTGCATTTGGCGCTCGCTGTCGGCGCGCTCCTTGTAGGATCGAAAGTATGTCTAGAGGGGGGGGGGGTGATTAGACTACTTGACCAAATAAAAATCTAGCATTTTCCTAATTTTAAGTGTTGAGAGATTTTAACAACTTAGCACAAGTCAAGCAATCAATCTACACATGCAAGTCTAAGAGTATAGCAGCGGAATGTAAAACATTGCACATGAAGGTAAAGGGAGGAGTTTGGAGGGAGCAAACACAATGTAGACATGGAGATTTTTGGCGTGGTTCCGATAGGTGGTGTTATTGTACATCCACGTTGATGGAGATTTCAACCCACGAAGGGTAACTGTTGCGCGAGTCCACGGAGGGCTCCACCCACGAAGGGTCCACGAAGAAGCAACCTTGTCTATCCCATCATGGCCATCGCCCATGAAGGACTTGCCTCACTAGGGTAGATCTTCACGAAGTAGGCGACCTCCTTGCCCATACAAACTCCTTGGTTCAACTCCACAATCTTGACGGAGGCTCCCAAGTGACACCTAACCAATCTAGAAGAAACCACTCTCCAACAGGTAATAGACAGTGTGTTGATGATGAACTCCTTGCTCTTGTTCTTCAAATGATAGTCTCCCCAACACTCAACTCTCTCTCACAGATTTGGATTTGGTAGAAAGATGATTTGAGTGGAACGCAACTTGGGGAAGGCTAGAGATCAAGATTCAAATGGTTGGAATGGAATATCTTAGTCTCAACACATGAGTAGGTGGTTCTCTCTTGGAAAATGAATGCTGAAGTGTAGGCACGTTATGATGGCTCTCCTTTATAATGAAGGAAGGGTGGGGTATATATAGCCTCCACACAAAATCTAACCGTTACACACAATTCACCAAACTCGGTGGGACCGAATCAGAAAACTCGGTCAGACCGATTCAGTTCAAAATGCGAATGTTAGGCTTTTCGGTGGGACCGACATGTCAACTCGGTTGGACCAATTTCATTAGGGTTAGGGCATAACGTAATCTCGGTGAGACCGATTACACAAACTCGGTGGGGCCGATTTTGGTAATAAGCTAACCAGAGAGTTGGTCAGGCAAATTCGGTGGGACCGAATAACTCATTTCGGTGAGACCGAAACATTATGAAAGGAAAACAGAGAGTTTGCATTGCGAACTCGATGGGACCGATCGCTCATCTAGGTTGGACCAAAACGTTGCGAAGGGAAAAAAGAGTTTGCAATCTCATCTCGGTGAGACCGAGATCCCTATCGGTGAGACCGAAGTGACTAGGGTTTGTGGCAGTGGCTATGTCAAGTGAACTCGGTGGCGCCAGATAGAACATTTCGGTGGGGCCGAGTTTGACTTTTTGATTTGGGACATATCTGGATATGAGAAAGTAGTTGAGGGGTTTTGAAGCATATCACTAGGAATTTTAAGCAAGCAAGCCATTAAGCAACACCTCATCCCTTTTCAATAGTATTGACTTTTCCTATGGACTCAATGTGATCTTGGATCACTTAAAGTGAAACGTAGTCTTGAGCTTGAGCCAATATGTGTACTTAGCATTTTGAGGGGTCCATATTTCTATTCCATGCCGTGCCAATCATTGAACTTTCTGAAATGATTATCTTTAAATAGTATTCGTTCAATGAGCTATATGTTGTCAGTAATTACTAAAACCACCCAGGGATAGTTGTACTTTCACTCCTCCGCCAGCAAGCGAGTCCACAATGTTCGAGGTAGAGCTGCTCCTGCCTTGGCGTCGTCGGCGCGCTGACTCACTCGCGCACCACTCCATCTCAGGAGAACCACAGGGGCGCCAGCACAGGGGACGACGACATCAGCGGCAGCACGACGCAGTCGCCAGAAGCGGGGAGCGCAATGGCCTCCTGCAGTCGCACCTGGTACGCTACCTCCTGCTCCCCCGCCTTGTGCCGCTCGTCCTCTACGTTGTTCTACATGGCGGCGGCCAGCACCGCCTGGTAGGCGGCCTCCTCCTCCCGGCCCCCCTCACGCACGACTGGGGGCGGCGGTGTGCCAGCACGAACGTGCTGGACACCGCGTCAGTGCTGGTCCTCGTGCTCGAGGGCGATCCAGACCTCCCAATCGGGAGAGTCTGTCGTGTAGGCCGGGTTGAGGCGCTGCTCCGTCGTCAGCAATTGCCGCCGGTGCCGCACCTCCTCCGCATGGCCCACGGTGTCCGCAGCACCGGCGGCACCAGGATCCGCTCTGGATCCAAGTGCTAGTCATGTGGCAGTGTGACGTCGAGGTATGGGAGGGGGTGTGGTTCTCCCTGTGCCACCTCGCCTGGTACATTGGGATGCTTATCCGCTGCCTCGTCGAGCGGGTAGGTGCCGGTGGAGGCAAATTTTTGTGTTTTGACCCTTTTCTGAAACCTATTCGAGATTTGACCCTAGTTTGAATTTTTTTTTGAGATCTGACCCTTTTGCTACCGCCAGAGTCCATGGCGGTAGGGTCTAACAGCCTTTCTCCAGGGACTTTGGCGGTAGAAAACATCGCTAGCGCCAATCGGGCTGGCGGTAGCTTGCACAACCCTACCGCTAAGGTGCTTGGCGGTAGGCACGAGCACGCACTGTGTTCAATACTTAGGAGGTTTTTGGTGGTAGGGCATGCAACCCTACCGCCAGGGACCTTGGCGGTAGGCTGTTATACCCTACCGCTATGGTCCCTGGCGATAGCAAAAGGGTCAGATCTTGAAATTTTTTTAAACTAGGATCAAATCTTGAATAGGTTTCAGAAAAGGGTCAAAACACGAAATTTAGCCGCCGGCGGAGGCGGGGGGAGAGTGTGCGAAGAGTCGGCGGGGGCTTTGCCCTTGTTCTTGGCGGAGAAGAACCCCGTGGTGGCACGCGCTAGGCTAGGGTTGTCGTCGGCGGAGGAGCAACAGGGTAGCTAGATGGGGACGGGAGGCTGGAAGAGGATGAGCCCTCTCCCACACTCAGATTAAAAAAGGACGCCCATCGTCATTGATGTGTGGGCCCGCGGTTCGTGGGCATTGTTAATAAAGACGTGGGAGGTAGTTGACCGCCCGTCATGTGGAAACGCGACAGATATCGAGCGGACGCGCGGTGCGTTTGCTCCGCGCCCGTGTCGTCGCATTTCAGGTCTAAATTTAGACCGGAAATGGATCCCGAAGACTCGAAATGGACACGTTTTATGAATGAATCGATGCGTTGGGCCAATATTTTTATCCAAAAATATCCGAACAAACATGATGAACGAAATGGGTCGCCGTGTTGAAGCTGCTCTAATATTCCCATCGAACAGAAGGCCCGGAAAGAAGTTTGCGTTCGTATGGCTATGGTTTGGACAGGGATGACCGGGTGAGATCGATCGTCGTACTGGAAATGATTATACCGTGCCTGTACCAGGTGACAAAGGATGCGAGGTCCGACGCGTCACGAAAATATTTGGATTCTCCACGGAATCCCAGACGGTGCAGAACCCTGCGCCTGCGCACGCACGGACGCATGCACGCCTGCCCGCTCGGTAACCCACGCCTGGACGGTTAACTCCGTTGTACTGGCAGTCGTAAGCACGCCGGATCCTCTGTGCCCTACTCCGCCCTCTCTGATCCTCCCACTGGCGATGCAACCACTATCGGAGCGCAGGCACTACTACTACCACGATTGACAGTGCTTTGGTTCGATTCCATTAGCAAGCCGTGTGGATTTAACTAGCAGTCTCGCGTTCGGCTTGTCTACGCTGCATGTGTATGTTCTATGCTTCATCCGGTGTGGCATCCTTTTTGCAGTCCGTCTGTAAGATTTTGCACGGGGTATATTCTTGGACTTGCTACCAGTAGGGGCGAGCCGGCGTATGCAGTGTTGTGTGTGGTGTGCCGAAGCGCAGACGATCCCGGGATTCGTCGGGCCCGCCGGTCAGGGAGGCAGAGGGCACGGACAAGTAGCCATTGGTCTCACTGCTTTACGGGGACAGCGATGGCCCGACATTGACAAAAGCTGACTGCGACTGGCCTCAGTTGCGGGCCCAACCGGGCCTGCCCGGGTTCCGTTTTTTGTTTGCGGGTACCAACTTTAATTATTCCTACTATCCCTCCAAAAAACTTAATTATTCCTAAAAAATCTAATATAAATTTTAAGTGCATCTACGGTCTGGCGTCTCAATCGCCAGACTGTAGATGCACTGTAGATGTCCGCGAACGGCCCGGTTAGTGACCGATAAAAAAACCAATCCAATTGGGTGCCTCAAACCCTCCTCAAACGTCCGGGCTGACCGGCACCCCTTATATCCAACCCAAATATGGTGCGGATATGGGGAGGCCCGGGCTCGACGGGGCGCGTCTGCCATGTCGAACCCTGCTCATGCTGGCCCGCCCGACCCCACATATATTTCTCCACATCCGCTCCCTGGACTAAACTTTAGCCACTCCCCTACGCTCCACTCCGCCCAAGCTCCCGTCCAACAATCTTCGGCCTTCGGCATGACGGGCAGCGGTCCGAGTCCTACACCACCAGATCCATCGACCCGAAGCTCATCCCATGCGGCCCCGAGGAGGAGATGACCGTTCAGCTTGCACTCCGCCGCTCCCTGGTGGAGGCTGCCCGACAGCAGCGTTCGGACTCCTTCCATCGGGAATTCATCGCATCCGCCCAAATGGCGCATGGATCCGCCGCTAGGTGTGCGATTGCTGCCTCACCGGAGACGATGCGATCCATCTGGTGTTCGGTCGTGGTGGCGAAAGCGCAACCCCTCCGTGGCGCGCCGAGGCGAAGGACACACCATGGGCGTCCTCTGACGCAAACATGGCGCGACGTGCCCGCCATGCGAGGCAACGGGCGTGGGAGGTGGTACCAGCCCTTGCGGCGATGGACGTTGGCGAGGCGGAGTTGCATTCCCGCCCCCCTATGATGCACCAGTCCGGGAGCCACAACCGCGTCGTGGTGGGTGTCGCTGGCTCCTCTCAGGATGGATCCATCATCGATCTGACTTCCATAGGCACTGTCAGGTTTCGGGCTCCAACATGGAAGAGTAGGGCATGGGGGACGACGTTGCCTTGAGTCTCGTTAGCCGGCTCGTGTCCCATGCCCTATTCTATTGTCGGCGACCGGACCAACACTCTAGGGAGTGCAACCGGCCACTGGACATGGGCACGGCGGAGCCGGATGAACTCCTCTTAAAAATCGGTTTACGTTGCATGTAATGCCCCCTTAAACCACCCGCATTTTTTCGGACCAAATGATGTGTTTTCTCATCTCACGCGGTCATGTATCCGTCTGCTGACCGGTATGGACGTCCTTTTTCCCGCAATCTAGAGGCAAACTTGGGGGGGGTGGGCTTTTGGGGGAGTCCGGACACCAGCCATGCCGGACTCTGACACGCTCGCCCCACCGAAATCCCTCTCCCGGTCCCTATTTTCTTTCACTCCACCCTTGCTTCCCTTCCTTTCATCCGTACCCTCGTCGCCCGCCGCCGCCGTTGTACCTCTTCACCCATGCAACTGCCCGCCTTGGACTGCACAACACCCAAATACTCTTCGCACCCCTGTCGCCCCATCCATGACAGACACGTGCACGACAGGTGTTTGGTCAAATGCCATTGAGCTTTTTTTGAACTTCTTATTGTTTTCTAGAGAAACACAATGTCGTGGGTACTCAGTGTTTGAGACTGAGTTGTTGTGCGATGAGTGGTTGGCCGTTTCTGAGTACTTTGTAGGCATGAACAAGCGTCTGGCCTTTTAGCAAATCTTGCATGCCTTGCTTCATGAACGGAAGAACTTTGCGCCCTACAACATGCACGTAATCTATGCACATAATGTGAAGTCGCTAACTTATCGGTGGTACACCATCTGCAACTCCGTCATGAAGTTTTGCGGTATGATTCACCAAGTGGATCTAAAGGTAGCCATTGGGCTCGTCAACCATGGAGATCATAAGTGTTCTTTCCTGTTTACTCTACATGTTGGTTAATTTATTAATTCACTCAATGTTGCTATACATGTTGTGTAGTATGCACGGGCCATCATGATGTACTGCGGGAGCAAGGTCAGGCAATTCACGCACATACATTATTGAATGAAGCTCAAGGGGTAGTTTGTGTGGGATGACATGTGCCGGTTCTGCCTCTAGTATAGTTGAATTTGGGATGATTCCAAAAAACTTGTTGAACATTCGGTATCTCGTTGAATCTGAACAATTGTTGTAGTAGAGATATTTCCATGGATAAATTGTGCCATTTTTACAATTACTCTGAGTGTTGCAGGCTACTTTCTATAATTTATTTCCGAACTTTGATGAATTTCGTCGTGTTTTTAATTCGTCGGGTTTGTTGAAATCCGGATTGAAATGTATGTGAGAGCATGGTTGGATGGCTGGCTCCCGCATCATTATCCGCGGACTGGTCCCTACCACCATTTCACGGATGGATATGGTGTCTGGTTTGGGGGTCAGCGTTGGAGACGCCCTAATACATTACTTAATTTGATACAAAATTATATCATGATAGTCAATGCTTTATTTTCTTATTTAATTATTTGTCACCTTAGGGCATCTCCAACGCTGACCCACAAATTTGCTTCGGCAACCGTCCGTGGAGGAGGGACCAATCTGCGGACACGGATGCGGGAGCCGGCCATCCAACGCTACACGCATACATATCTAACACAATTTAAATTAATCGGACGAAAATCATGCAAACCGGACAGATTTTCATAAAATTCGGACATAATTTACATAAAAAGATCAATATTTCAACCGTTTACCTAAAAACTTCAAAAACATGAACACTGTAGCGGACGACCACCTCGTACGCCTGGCCGCCCTGTCCTGCCGTCGCCGTCTGCGCCGTCATCATCCTCATCGTCACTCCAGCGACAAAAGGATGCCGGAGGGCCGCGACAACCTTGTTTAGCGGCTGCCTACTGCTTGCGATGTAGCCGCCTCGCCTCCTACTGTGCAGTGCGGAGTGCTGTCATGGCCACTGCGGACGATGAGGGCAGAGCCCTGGCAGCTGCCTTGCCCTTGTCGGCGTCGATCTCACTAAGAGATCACTCCTCGCCGTACTTGGCAATCTCGCTGTCGAGGTAGCGGCGGCGCCTGTCCTCCGTCTCGCTGGTGGTGACGGAGCGATAGAGGGTCGACGCGGCGGTGAGGTCCTGGTCGTTCTGGACCATTCCGACGAGGCTTCGATCTTGGCAGTTGAGGAGCGGGAGGCGACGTTGCTCCAGTCGAATCGTGCCCGCTGACGCAATGTGCTCTCCTCCTCGGAGACGACAACCCTCGAGCCCGAGGGACCACCAACACCACCGCCTTCGAGGTAATGGCGGATGCGGTCGCGCGCCTTCCTTATTGTCGGTGGTAGCTCCTCCTTGATGGCTTGGCTGCAATTGTAGTAGGGCGGGCCCGTCAATGCACGCATATTGGCTGTGCGTCGGTGGCGATGCTGGCTCATCCTTGACGCGGCGTCCAATCTAGACGCCGTCGTGGCTGCGGTGGGGGGAAGGCAGGCTCCTCCTTGACCCGCCATGATGGAGATGCTGACTCCGTCTTGACGCGGTAGTGTGCTACTTGTGAGCTGCGTTGGAATTTCCCCGAAGAGGAGAGGATGATGCAGTACATTAGATATAAGTATTTCCCCTAGTTAAAAACCAAGGTTATCAATCCAGTAGGAGAATCACGCAACACCTCGTTAGCATTACATGCACACAAAATAACAAATACTTGCATCCAACGTGAACAATGGGTTGTCAACCCGTTGAAGATTACTTGCAAGATTAAATTTTGTAGAAAGGTATTTTTTAATTTTAATATATCATAAAAGTAGACCTAGGGGCCATAGTTTTCACTAGAGGCTTCTCTCTTGAAAATAGCATACGGTGGGTAAACAAATTGCTGTTGGGCAACTGATAGAAAAGCAAATAATCATGATGATATCCAAGGCAGATCATGTATATAGGCATCACATCTGAGACAAATAGACCGAATCCTGCCTGCATCTACTACTATTACTCCACACATTGACTGCTATCCAGCATGCATCTAGAGTATTAAGTTCATAAAGAACGGAGTAACACCTTAAGTAAGATGACATGATGTAGACAAAGTAAACTCACGCATGAATAAACTCCATCTTTTTATCCTTAATGGCAACGATACAAATACCTGTCATGTCCCTTTTTCACATTGGGATTGAGCACCGCAAGATTGAACCCATCACAAAGCACCTATCCCATTACAAGAAAAATCAATCTAGTTGGCCAAACCAAATCAATAGTTCAGAGAAGACTCAACTAATATTCATGGATAATTTGATCATAAACTCACAATTCATCGGATCCCAACAAACACACTGCAAAAAGTGATTACATCGAATAGAACTCCAAGAACATCAGGAGAACATTGTATTGAAGATCAAAGAGAGAGAAAGATAGCCATCTAGCTACTAACTATGGACCCGTAGGTCTGTGGTAAACTACTCATACATCACTGGAAGTGCGGCAAGGTTCATGTAGAGCCCCTCCATGATTGATTCCCCCTCCGACAGAGTGCTGTAAAAGGCCTCAAGATGGGATCTCGCGGGAACAGGAACTTGCGGCGGCGGAAAAAAGTATTTTGGATGGCTCCCTATTGGTTTTCTGATTTTAGAGAATTTATAGAGGCGGAATTAGGTCAAACAGAGCAAAGGTGGGCCCACAAGGCACCAGGGTGCTACTGGTACAACGACGTGCTAAACAAACGGTTTTTAACCCCTTTCCGCGACTGTATTTGGAACCATCGCCAAGTGAGTGTGTGCGATAGGGTGTCCTTCCCACACGACCCAGAAATCATCGGCGATAGGCCCTCCCGGGACCCAGGCTGGGGCCGTGTGCGATCGGGTGAGGCATCAAAACCCAATCATTTCCGTTGGTATGTACATCCCACATGGTGAATCCCAGAAAATCATTTCCATAGGTATGTACATCCCACATGGTGAATCCCAGAAAATCATTTCCGTAGGTATGTACATCCCACACGGTGAATCCGAGAAAATCATTTTCGTAGGTATGTACATCCCACACGGTGAATCCCAGAAAATCATTTTCGTAGGTATGTACATCCCACACGGTGAATCCTAGAAAAACATTTCCTTAGGTATGTATATCACACACAGTTCTTTGTGTGGAAACATTTGTGCAAGGTGGCCTAATGCAAACAGTTCGCTGCCGGAAGCCGTGTGTGATTGTTAGTTGATCGAACATGCCTACTTTCTAGAAACCGTGCGGGTTGTTTATGTTCATCGCCCACGGTGCTGTCTGAGTAACCGTTTGCAATAGAAAACCCCAATAAGCAGGGTAATTAGCCTATTATTGATAATCCATGTATTAATCAAACTGATATTTCTTATAAAACACGCCAGATATTTCATATCCGTATAAAGCAACCAGGATTTCATAATCGAATTACATCAGACAGCTTCGGCACTCAGTTACACCATTACAGAACAGCACCAAGTTTCACATGCAGCATAAAAAACCTTTGGAAAGTAGCAACATACATGGTAAATAGACAGACGAATCTCATCTGGGAAACTGCAGAAGCGGAAGGAAGATATTGAGCCTTCAATGATGTTGAATGTCCTTGCAACTTTAGGCTAGTGGCTATGGATAATTGCCCGCCCAACCTTCGTCCTCTTCAGCAAGACTTCAATATTGTATCGTGGGTGTTGAATGAATACCTTCCTCGCCTCTTGACCATGCAGGTGGTTTGAGAGGTAATCATCGGTGAACTGCTTTGAAAAGTACTGAAAACAAAGCTATGCATAAATCGCTGTTATAAATTTTGAAATGGCGCAAGGGGTAAAAACAAGGTAAAAGAGTTGGTACCATCCTATGGTTGATTGATGTCTTCTTCATTGTGCAAACAAAGATCTTGCTATTATTCGTCGCAAGTTTCTTCATCCTAATAATCTTTCCGAGTTTCTTGACTTGACTGATATTCATGGACATCTCATTTCCCCATATGCAAAATGGGCCGAACAGTGGGTCTAAGCCTCTGACAGCAGGACCTACATGTGCAAGACCAAAATGTAAGAAACCTAAATATTGGAATGATTCCTGCAACTGCACAATAATGTGCTATTAGCCAAAGGACCCTGGTTGAACAAACCTCGATGGTAAACCGTAGTGTCTCCCATTGTTTCCCTGCAACACACATAAGGAAGATCTTGATCAGGTTAACTGAGGGTTACCATACTATCAGTAGAATATGTATTGAGTACAACCAAGTTCGATTGGTGTCACATGCATAACAGTACAAAATTGTACCCACAACAAATGAAAATCAAATTGCAGAACTGAACCAAACAGTTAAATGGACAGCAGATCAAATGAACCAAAGTAGTTAACTGAGCACGACATTGCAGAATAGAAACATGTACTAGAAGATAAGACAGTTAACAAAACAAAGAATGCTTGAGAATAGTACTACGAAATGTAACAATTGTTGGACCAAAGTGTTAACTAAACATTACATTTCAGAGGATCAAACTGTTAACTGAACATCAGATTGCATATTAACATTACAGAGGACAAATCACTAGAAGGCACTAGCGGTGGCCTCGAGAAAACATTACAAACTGTATTTTAAAGTAGACAACCGCGTGGCATTGTCGACGGTGGCCTCGAAGACAAGGTGCTCCTCCAAGATCTGCCGGTCGACATGCATGGCAGCCATAGCGACCTCATTCATGCGTGCGGCCGCATGCTACTGAGCTCCACATTATACTGCATGCAAAATGACTTTGGGCGGCGCTTAATTGGAGGAGGGGGACAGTGATTTCGGTGGAAGGTTTCGCTCCATCAGTCGGGGCATGTGGGGCGGGAATGGAGGAGGATGGTGTGTGGATTACCTAACCATATCGACGATGCCGCGCAGCAAGAAGAAGGGTCAGTGGCGAGGAGGCCATGCAGCAAGAAGAAGGGTCGCCGGCGAGGAGGCGACACTGCAAGAAGAAGGGTAGCCGGCGAGGAGGCGGCGCTACAAGAAGACGGGTCGCCGGTGAGGAGGCTGAGCTACCAGTAAGCAACAATGAAGGTATGAACTTGGAAAGCAAGGAGGGACAGTGGAAATGTGGCTTTTGGTAGGAGGGAGGGGGCGGGGAGATAGATATTTCTGCGGTGGCAAAAAATTTCGCTCGCTGCCGCGAGAAACTGGCGCACAAGTGTGGTTCAAGCGGGGTGGTGGACTGTAGACGACGAAACTTCATGCGTAAGCCAGACAAGACGGTGCGCCAAGATATTTTATATCGCATCCCACACGATTCTTTCTAGTAAACTGTTTGTGGTATACCTGATTTTTTCATTATGTTTTGAAAGACAAAATGGTGTTATGGAGGGAAAGGATGGTGTTTGAATTGCTAGTACATTTACGTACAGTGAACATGCAACTAGTACATGAGTGTCGTGTTTAAATTTGGAATTATTCCGGGTTCGTTTGGCATTATTATGCATTAATTGAGTTTCTAGGCATTTAATGTGCATAATTCAAATTTGAACTACAAGCACATGCTCCAATGCACCAACGTTTGTTGAAAATCACATGTGTGTCTTTGAGTGAATTTATAGGTCCCATGCAAGAAATGGGAATGAAATTCAAACATCTGGGCATCGTGACTCGGCCGGAATGATTGAGAAACTTGGTTTTTTAATTCTTGTAAATCCAAAACACGACTGAAAATCATGAAACTTGGCATGGTGTCATGACATGGCACCAACATGTTTGAGTAAATTTTTTGGCCGAATTGGAACAAGCTTTGGTGTAAGCTTCTTGCGAACCGGAGCTTCCCTCAAGAAGGCTCTTGGTTCCAAGAGGGAACGTGTCACCTCCGTGTGCGAAACAACATACGTACACTGCCTTCACCCGCCTTAATTTTTTTACACTGGTAGATTAGACGAAATATAAGTATCGTGCTAAATTTTGGAATTATTTCGGGTTTGTTTGGCCTTTTTTATACATTAATTGAGTTTCTGGGCATTTAATGTGCATAATTCAAATTTGAACTATAAGCACATGCTCCAGTGCACCAAAGTTGGTTGAAAAATCACATGTGTGTCTTTGGGTGAATTTATAGGTCCCATGCAAGAAATCAGAATGAAATTCAAACATTTGGGCATCATGGCTCGGCCGGAAAGATTGAGAAACTTGGTTTTTTAATTTCTGTAAGTCCAAAACACGCGTGAAAATCATGAAACTTGGCATGGTGTCATGACATGGCGCCAACATGCTGCAGTTAATTTTTTGGCCGAATTGGGACAAGCTTTGGTGTTTCTTGCAAACCGGAGCTTCCTTCAAGAAGGGTCGTGGTTCCGAGAGGGAACGTGTCACCTTCGTGTGTGAAATGAGATACATATACTGCCTTCTCCCGCCTAATTTTTTTACATAGGCAGATTAGAGCAAATAGAAATATCGTGCTAACTATTGGAATTATTCTGGGTTTGTTTGGCATTTTATGCATTAATTGAGTTTCTGGGCATTTAATGTGCATAATTCAAATTTGAACTACAAGCACATGCTCCAGTGCACCAACTTTTTTTTTGAAAAATCACATGTGTGTCCTTGGGTGAATTTATAGGTCCCATGCAAGAGATGAGAATGAAATTCAAACATCTCGGCATCGTGGCTCGGGCGGAAAGATTGAGAAACTTGGTTTTTTTAATTCCTGTAAATCCAAACATGCCTGAAAATCATGAAACTTGGCATGGTGTCATGACATGGCACCAACATGCTGTGGTAATTTTTTGGCCGAATTGGGAGAAGCTTTCGTGTAAGCTTCTTGCAAACCGGAGCTTCCGTCAAGAAGGATCGTGGTTCCGAGAGGGAACGTGCCACCTCCGTGTACGAAATGACAAACGTACACCGCCTTCTCCCGCCCTAATTTTTTATGCATTAATTGAGTTTCTGGGCATTTAATGTGCATAATTCAAATTTGAACTACAAACACATGCTCCAATGCACCAAAGTTGTTTAAAAAAATCACATGCGTGTCCTTGGGTGAATTTATATGTAGCATCCCAAATTTTCAATTTGGAATGTTATACATAGATCATCCATGCATATCATATTTTACTGCATTTTATTTCGTGATCCTCGAAATCCTAAGAAACTCAAGGACCCTCGGAGAGAGTTGGGGATTTCCCTGTTTTCATATTTGGGTTTACCAAATATCGAAACGAGGATTTTTGGTTTTAATTATTTTTCTCTCTGAAAATATTTCATGTTAAAATATATGAGAGGAGATAATATGACTTCTCCAAAATAAATGAAATATTGGAGGAAAAATATTAATATCATCTATTTGATTTTATTTGATTTTTATTTGGATTTTCTTGCATTAGAAATATTGCATGTTTTCAAAATTGCATTTTAGGGCCAAGAAAATGTTCATCTTGTTCTAAATATTTTATTTAGACGGTGAAAATTTATTTTGGCATTTTTAGATTTTTATTTTATTTTCTAGGATTTATTTTCTGTTTGGCGGAATTATTTCAAAAAAAACTTCCAGCGCCCGACCGGGCCAAAGCCCAGCCGAGCCAGGTCGGCCCAGCACCGCGCCACCGCCTTCCCCGTCCCGTGCCGCCGCCGGACTCGGAGGAGTCCGAGCCGCCGCCGCCGCCTCAACCCCCTCCCCAAGTCAGAGCCGCCGCCGCCTCCCCCCTTTAAAAACCCACCCCGGGGCCCCCCTGGAGCCCCGAGTCGCCGCCGCCGCAGCCCTTGCCAGCCCCGCGCCACCGCCTGCCGCCGCCCGCGCCGCTGAGCCACCCCGCCGCCTCGCAAGACCGCCGCCGAGCCCCGCCTCATCGGAGAGGTAACGCGACGATCCGCCGCCGCCCGGTTTTTTTAGAAACCGTTTCGGTTTTTTTAGAAAACCCTAGTTCGTTTTTTTAGATCGGTTCGCCGGTTTTCCCCGGTTTTTCAATTTAGCGGATGTTCGTCCGTACGTTCGTTTCAACGAACGGTTTTCTCTCGTTAGTTACAGATAACGAACGCTCATTCATTAGCCTGTTCGTCAGTTTTCTTTTATCGGATTTTTCCGCGATTATTCTCGATCGCGATTTCTGATCCGATTTTCGTTTTGGTTTATATTTTCGCTCGTTAGTCGGAATCAGCCGATTCAAGCGCCTAGATCTTCGTCTCGAGACCCTCTTTCCGCTTAACCAACTTGAACAAGATTTTGGTGCTATAAAATTTGACCTTAGTTCAGATTAGTAAATGGATCTTGTTTCCTTCGCCATTTGAGCTTCGTTGCTCCATTTGATTTGATTCTTTTTGCAAACCGGAGTTCTTAAGTTGAACTTTCCGGTTAGATGTACTTATTTGAGTTTTACTCGTGCTTCTTTGTTTGTTGCTTATGTATGCTATTGTTTGTTTGCGATAGAATTCCCGGAGTGCGAAGCGTGTTATTTGGAGTCTCTAGGTTACGCGGATCGTCAGCAAGGCAAGTAACACTTTGATCATATCCCTTTACCACCCAGTTTTTATGCATTAGTTCCAATCCTCAAACATTGCATGATTAGGATGACATTAACTTGTGGGTTGGGAAGTAGTTGATGAGGTAGAACCTATTGCCCTGTTACATTCAAACCCTTGGGAGTTACTTCTACGCGTTGCTAATACTTCTATGCTATGCTCGTAGACTTGGTTTGGGTGAGTGAAATCCATGATAGATGTGAGATTGATAATTAATGGTTTTACTTAAGGTGGCAACTAAAATACACATCTGGGTGGATTGAGGCACCTGGAGTACCCAGTGTTGCCTGCATTTTTTGGAAATCCCGGAGTACCCGTGTGATCTTCCTATGGACCGCCACCCAGGCTCAAAGGGAACTGAGATGATTCATGCTAGAATCTTCCGTGTGCAGCCACAAGCTATTATGGGCTCTAGCATAGTTGAGTAAGTTACGTGAAGCTCTTGAAGAGGTAGATCAGCAGGTAGTGGGTTTGTAGGTTTGGTATACTCTACCCGGAGTAGAGAGTTAATGTTTCTGAAAGACTGTGTCTCGGTCATCCGTTTCTCAAACACCATGTAGTGCGAGAAATCCAACGGAGGTGATCGAGTCTTGTGGGGAAAAGTGTGCAAACCTGTGCAGAGTGTATAAACTAATCCTGGTTAGCTGTGTCCCCGGTTATGGACAATCTTGAGTTTCTAGTACTTGGAGTATCTTAAGTATCTCATCACTCTTAATTAATATTGTTGGGTTGTTAATCACTTTAATTGGGATTGAGTTGGAGGAACCTTCTCAATGATTTTCAACTACCATGATAGTTAAATTAAAATTTATTCCTTTGTTGTAGGGAAAAATTGGCTTTTCGCAAAAACCATAACCATAGAGCTTTCCAGCAGCCAAATATGCATGCAGCGATAGCATTATTCTGTTCTTGCTCTACTGTGTTACTTTGCCAGCATATTCCATGTGCTGACCCGTTTTCGGGCTGCAACGTATTATGTTGCAGACTTTTCAGACGAGGAGTAAGGTTTGTTAGGTCGTTGCCGTGCAGCTCAGCTATGCCATTGGAGTTGATGGACTCACTTTATCTTCCTAGCCTTCCGTTGTTAGCATATTAGATGGCCTTAAGCCATGTTTATTATAATAAGATCTCTTTTGAGACATCTAATGTAATAAGTGTGTGATTGCTACTCCGTTATAAATCCTTCGAGTACTGTGTGTGTCAGCATTACCGATCCAGGGATGACACTGAAGCACAGAGACTTGACCATTTGAGGTCGGGTCGCTACAAAGATGGTATCAGAGCACACGCTGAGTGTAGGACACGACCACTAAGATAAAACCATAGGTCACTCTTCTCTACTCATTTCTGACTCCTCTCCATTTTCTACTCTTTAGGATGGCGGAGATGAAGAACAAGTTTGCACAACCGGATGAAGAATCACCTTTTGGACGACACTCGAAGGAAGTCACTAGGTACTTGAACATTGGAATACCAAGCTTCACCGGGACATACAACGCCACTTTACCAGAAGAGGAGCGATGGATGATTCAAGTTCAAGTTCCAGGAAGGACCTTCACGCCAGTCACTAAACCTATAGAATTTTCCTTCGACGCACCAACCTGGAGTTTAGGAAAGAGTATGGCAGCTCACATCACCATGGGACACATTGGAGAAGTATATCACAAGGATCTTAAGGACACTATCTACCAGATATGTGAGCGCCGAGACGAGCAATGGGAGATGATCAGCACCAGGAAGGATAGATCAATTGCAGCTTTCATCCAGGAACTAAACCAACACATTCGACGCCAGGAGAATCAGATGTGCGCAGACATGATAGATTTGAAGAAGGCGAAGACAAGGATCATCGAGCTGGAAGAAGAACTTAAGTCTACATGCGATGGATATGAGGAGGAAATTGCGACACTACTGGAGAAGAATGATGACCTGATTAAGAAGATCGGAATATTCACGGGAGACCCCACTCTAGTAGAAGAAGATGAAGAACCCAAGGAGATTCGTTCGGAGGACTACATCATCATCGACGACACCGACTCTGACCCTAGTGATGATGAATTTGAAGACGAAGCTGGAACAAATATCATGGAGTCTTCCACTGATCAAAATTTCTAGATGACCACCCAATGATTAGTAGTATTCCCCCATGTATTCAGTAGTAGTTGAGCACTTTTGCGATAGTTCTAGACCGCTTGTATGCCCTTGCTTGCTTGATTGAGTGAAATGATTGTGTTTGTCTCATGTGCATATGGGTAGTGCTTTCTCATTAGACCTTATTCTATTCTAATCTCTTCCATCTAAACCCATCAGATGCCTTCGAGACGTGACCCGGGATTTGCCTTCTCGCCGGAGCTCACTCAGTTGATCCAGCAGCAGAACACCTTGATGCAATTGCTGGTTCAGAACCAGGGTAACAACAACAACAACAATAACCCGCCGCCAGTGGACAACCTAGCCCGTTTTCTAAGGTTACAACCGCCGATGTTTTCCAGTAGCACCGAGCCTATAGTTGCTGATGATTGGCTACGCCGTATTGGAAGGGAGTTGATCACCGCAGGTTGCACAGATGCTGAGAAGGTGCGCTTTGCCGCACATCAATTGGATGGACCAGCAGCCTCATGGTGGGATAATTACACAGCCACTTTCCCCATAGCCAACGTCACTCGGGACCAGTTTCAGCAAGCTTTTCCGCACAACCCATGTCTCAACTGGAGCCATGAATATGAAGAAACGTGAGTTTCACAACTTACGCCAGGGGAACCGTACGATGGCTCAGTACGTGGATGAGTTTAACAAGTTATCTCGCTATACCCCTAATGACGTGGCCACAGATGCCGCGAAGCAGGAGAAGTTTATGGAAGGGCTGAATGATGAGATGAGTATGCAGTTGATAGTTGCAACCTTCAACAACTACCAGGAGTTGGTAGATAAGGCTCTTATGATTGAAGGGAAGCAACAGCAAATTGAGAGCCGTAAGAGGAAGTATGGACAAGGGAGGTATAACTCAGGAGCTCAGCAGAAGCCTCGCCTAACCCCGAACTCAGGAAGACTTGTTCATAACATGGAGGTCATAACCACACCAGAGGAGGATCGCATAACCACAATGATACTAAGAATGGGAATGGGAATGGAGCCAATAACAATCAGGACCGCCCCAATCCAGCCACACCCGCCAAAAGAGATCTAAGTCACGTTACTTGCTTCAAGTGCGGGAAGACTGGACACTATGCCACGGAGTGCCCTGAAGGAAAGAATGGAAACGGAAATGGGAGCACTGGGAAGAAGCCCAATCCATTCAACATAGGACAAGTGAACCATGTTAACGTGGAGGAGGTTGAAGAGCAGCCGGACGCGGTAATAGGTAAGTGTTTGGTTAAGTCATTTACCTCTCTTGTTCTATTTGATACTCGTGCATCGCATTCCTACATATCAAGGGGATTTGTGGATAAGTTTAAACTACCAACCCAAACCCTTAGGACCCCTCTCTTAGTGAGTTCACCTGGAGCAGAGTATATGGCTAGTCGATGGTGCGACCAGATACCCCTAACCATTGGCACCCATGTTTTTCCGTCCAACCTAATTATCTTGGAGTCACATGGATTGGATGTGATATTAGGCATGGACTGGATGTCAAAGTATGGAGGAAGTATTAACTGTGCTAGTAAGTCGATTTATCTCCCCACCCTGGAGGGAAAAAGGATTAAGTATGTATCTAGGCATGTGCCTAGGAGGAGCCAAGTGAATACCCTCACGGGAGCTGTTCAGGAGGAAGTGCCTGTAGTGAGGGATTACCCGGATGCTTTTCTAGAGGAGTTACCAAGCATGCCACTGGATCGAGACATCGAGTTTTTGATAGAGCTATTGCCAGGGACAGGGCCAATATCCAAGAGACCCTATCGGATGCCCGCAAATGATCTGGAGGAGATTAAGAAACAGATCAAGGAGTTATTGGAGAAAGGTTACATTCGAAGGAGTTCATCACCTTGGGGAGCCCCGGTGCTTTTGGTTGAGAAGAAGGATAAATCCCTAAGAATGGTTGTTGATTATCGGGCCTTGAATGAAGTGACAATTAAGAACAAGAACCCACTGCCGATGATCAATGATCTGTTTGATCAGCTGCAAGGAGCTAAGGTGTTTTCGAAGATCGATTTACAATCGGGATACCATCAGTTGAAGATTCAAGAGAAAGATATACCAAAGATAACATTCACCACACATTACAGATTATATGAGTATACAGTCATGTCGTTCAGACTGACTAACGCCCCTGCCTATTTCATGAGCATGATGAACAAGGTATTCATGGAATATTTGGACAAGTTTGTTGTGGTGTTTATTGATGATATTATGGTATACTCGAATAATGAAGAGGAGCACAAGGAGCATTTGCGTTTAGTTCTCGAGAAACTCAGGGAACACCAGTTGTATGCCAAGTTCAGCAAATGTGAGTTTTGGTTGAAGGAAGTCGGATTCCTTGGACATGTTATATCAGGAGAAGGTATAGCAGTAGACCCCAGCAAGGTTCAGTCAGTCACTGAATGGTTGGCACCCACTTCAGTTAGCGAGGTCCGCTGTTTTCTTGGACTCGCAGGATACTATTGGAGATTCATTGAGAATTTTTTCAAGATTGTGAAGCCAATGACGGAGTTATTGAAGAAGGATACCAAGTTTAAATGGACGGAAGATTGCGAGGCAAGTTTCCAGGAGTTGAAGAAACGTTTGACTACAGCCCCAGTACTGACGCTGCCAGATATACATAAGGATTTCCAAGTGTATTGCGACGCCTCTTGCTTAGGACTTGGAAGTGTGCTTATGCAGGAAGGAAGAGTTGTTTCGTATGCCTCACGACAACTAAAACCTCACGAGTTGAATTATGCCACACATGATTTGGAGTTATCAGCCGTAGTGCATGCATTGAAGACTTGGAGACATTACCTTATTGGAAACCGTTGTGATGTGTACATAGATCATAAGAGTTTGAAGTACATCTTCACACAGAAGGAACTGAACCTTAGGCAGAGGAGATGGTTGGAGATTATAAAGGATTATGACATGAAGCTGCACTATCATCCAGGAAAGGCCAATGTCATAGCAGACGCTTTGAGCTGGAAGAGTTATGCTAATATCCTTGCAAGTGAGGGAGTGACAAAGGAGTTAGTAGAGGATATTATGGAACTGCGATTAGAGATTATTCCTAGAGGTTTTGTTGCAACAATGGAAGTTCAGTCGACATTGTTGGGTAAGATTCGGGAAGCTCAGAAGGATGACAAAGAGATTGCCGAGATAAAGGAGAAGATGAGCAAAGGAAAGGCCAAAGGTTTTCGTGAGGATGAGCACGATACCTTATGGTTTGAGGACCGGATATACATGCCCAATAACACAGAGATCAGGAAGTTAATACTACAGGAGGCCCATGACTCACCATACTCGATACACCCCGGAAACACCAAGATGTATTTGGATTTGAAGGAACGTTTCTGGTGGACGGGTATGAAGAAGGATATTGCCGAGTATGTAGCCATATTGGATGTATGTTAGAGACTGAAGGCAGAGCATCAAAAGCCGGCATGATTGTTACAACCTATGCCGATACCCGAGTGGAAGTGGGATAAACTTGGCATGGACTTTATCACCGGATTGCCCAGGACCAAATTAGGATATGATTCCATATGGGTAGTAGTTGATCGCTTGACCAATGTGGCTCACTTTATCCCAGTGAAAACCACTTATACAAGTGCGAAGTTGGCCAAGATATATATGTCCAGGATCGTATGTCTGCATGGAGTTCCGAGAACCATCGTATCAGATAGAGGAACACAGTTTACCTTAAAGTTTTGGCATTAGTTACACCAGACCTTGGGAACAAGACTGGAGTTCAGTACAACGTTTCACCCGCAGATGGATGGATAGACAAAGAGAGTCAATCAGATTCTGGAGGACATGTTGAGAGCCTATGCGCTAGATTATGGATCTAGTTGGGATGACAATTTGCCTTACACAGAGTTCTCATACAACAATAGCTACCAAGCCAGTTTGAAGATGGCACCGTTCGAAGCCCTGTATGGACGAAGGTGCAGAACACCGTTGATGTGGGATGAAGTAGGAGACCGACAGTTGTTTGGACCAGACCTGATCAAGGAGTCTGAAGAGAAGGTTAAGCTAATTCGTGATAGACTGAAGATTGCTCCTTCCAGGCAGAAGAGTTATGCAGACTCGAAACGCAATGAGGTAACCTATGAAATTGGAGATAGAGCGTATCTGCGAGTATCACCCTTGCGAGGAGTGAAACGTTTTGGAGTTAAGGGAAAGTTAGCCCGAGATTTGTAGGACCGTATCGTGTTTTGGAACGGATGGGAGAAGTTGCCTACCAGTTGGAGTTACCCGAAGGACTGTCAGGAGTTCATGATGTGTTCCACATTTCACAGTTAAAGAAGTGTCATGCTGAGATGGCCGATATACCGTTAAGAGATACAGTACCCTTGGGGGCGATTCAGTTGGATAGTGATTTGACTTATGAGGAAAAGCCAGTTAAGATTCTTGAGTTTGCCAGCCGAGCCACCCGCAACAAGGTTATCAAGTTTTGCAAAGTTCAGTGGAGTCACCATACCGAGGATGAAGCCACCTGGGAATGAGAGGATGATCTCCGCAAAGACCACCCACACCTATTTTCTAGCCAACCCGAATCTCGAGGGCGAGATTCATCTTAAGGGGGGTAGGTTTGTAACATCCCAAAATTTCAATTTGGAATGTTATACATAGATCATCCATGCATATCATATTTTACTGCATTTCATTTCGTGATCCTCGAAATCCTAAGCAACTCAAGGACCCTCGGAAAGAGTTGGGGATCTTCATATTTGGGTTTTACCAAATATCGAAATGAGGATTTTGGTTTTAATTATCTTTCTCTTCAAAAATATTTCATGTTAAAATATATGAGAGGAGATAATATGACTTCTCCAAAATAAATTAAATATTGGAGGAAAAATATTAAAATCATTTATTTGATTTTTATTTGGATTTATTTGCATTAGAAAAATTGCATGTTTTCAAAATTGCATTTTAGGGCCAAGAAAATGTTCATCTTGTTTTAAATATTTTATTTAGACGGTGAAAATTTATTTTGGCATTTTTAGATTTTTATTTTATTTTCTAGGATTAATTTTCTATTCGGCGGAATTATTTAAAAAAAAACTTCCAGCGCCCGACCGGGCCGAAGCCCAGCCGAGCCAGGCCGGTCCAGCCCCGCGCCACCGCCTTCCCCGTCCTGTGCCGCCACCGGACTCGGAGGAGTCGGAGCCGCCGCCGCCGGCGCTCGACCCCCTCCCCAAGTCAGAGCCGCCGCTGCCTCTCCCCCTTTAAAAACCCACCCCGGGCCCCCCCTGGAGCCCCGAGTCGCCGCCGCAGCCGCAACCCTTGCCAGCCCCGCCGCCTGCCGCCGCCCGCGCCGCCGAGCCGCCCCGCCGCCTCGCAAGCCCGCTGCCGAGCCCCGCCTCGCCGGAGTTGCCTCGCCGGAGAGGTAACGCGCCGATCCGCCGCCGCCCGGTTTTTTTAGAAAGCATTTCGGTTTTTTTAGAAAACCATAGTTCGTTTTTTATATCGGTTCGCCGGTTTTCCCCGGTTTTTCAATTTAGCGGACGTTCGTCTGTACGTTCGTTTCAACGAATGGTTTTCACTCATTAGTTATAGATAACGAACGCTCGTTCGTTAGCCTGTTCGTTAGATTCTTTTATCGGATTTTTCCGTGATTATTCTCGATCGTGATTTCTGATCTGATTTTGTTTCGGTTTATCTTTTCGCTCGTTAGTGGGAATCAGGCAATTCAAGCGCCTAGATCTTCGTCTCGAGACCCTCTTTCCGCTTAACCAACTTGAACAAGATTTTGGTACTGTAAAATTTGACCTTAGTTTAGATTAGTAAACGGATCTTGTTTCCTTCGCCATTTGAGCTTCGTTGCTCCGTTTGATTTGATTCTTTTTGCAAATCGGAGTTCTTAAGTTGAACTTTCCGGTTAGATCTTCTTATTTGAGTTTTACCCGTGCTTCTTTGTTTGTTGCTTATGTATGCTATTTTTTGATTGCGATAGAATTCCCGGAGTGCGAAGTGTGTTATTTGGAGTCTCTAGGTTACACGGATCGTCAGCAAGGCAAGTAACACTTTGATCATATCCCTTTATCACCCAGTTTTTATGCATTAGTTCCAATCCTCAAACATTGCATGATTAGGATGACATTAACTTGTGGGTTGGGAAGTAGTTGATGAGGTAGAACCTATTGCCTTGTTACATTCATACCCTTGGTAGTTACTTCTACGCATTGCTAATACTTCTATGCTATGCTCGTAGACATGGTTTGGGTGAGTGAAATCCATGACAAATGTGAGATTGATAATTAATGGTTTAACTTAAGGTGGCAACTTAAATACACATCTGGGTGGATTGAGGCACCTGGAGTACCCAGTGTTGCCTGTATTTATTGGAAATCCCGGAGTACCCGTGTGATCTTCCTATGGACCGCCACCCAGGCTCAAAGGGAACTGAGATGATTCATGCTAGAAACTTCCGTGTGCAGCCACAAGCTATTATGGGCTCTAGCATAGTTGAGTAAGTTACTTGAAGCTCTAGAAGAGGTAGATCAGCAGGTAGTGGGTTTGTAGGTTTGGTATGGTCTACCCGGAGTAGAGAGTTAATGTTTCTGAAAGACTGTGTCTCGGTCATCCGTTTCTCAAACACCATGTAGTGCGAGAAATCCAACGGAGGTGATCGAGTCTTGTGGGGAAAAGTGTGCAAAGCTGTGCAGAGTGTACAAACTAATCATGGTTAGCCGTGTCCCCGGTTATGGACAATCTTGAGTTCCTAGTACTTGGAGTATCTGAAGTATCTCATCACTCTTAATTAATATTGTTGAGTTGTTAATCACTTTAATTGGGATTGAGTTGGAGGAACCTTCTCAATGATGTTTCAACTACCATGATAGTTAAATTAAAATTTATTCCTTTGTTGTAGGGAAAAATTGGCTTTTCGCAAAAACCATAACCATAGAGCTTTCCAGCATCCAAATATGCATGTAGCGATAGCATTATTCCGTTCTTGCTCTACTGTGTTACTTTGCCAGCATATTCCATGTGCTGACCCGTTTTCGGGCTGCAACGTATTATGTTGCAGACTTTTCAGACAAGGAGTAAGGTTCGTTAGGTCGTTGCCGTGTAGCTCAGCTATGCCATTGGAGTTGATGGACTCACTTTATCTTCCTAGCCTTCCGTTGTTAGCATATTAGATGGCCTTAAGCCATGTTTATTGTAATAAGATCTCTTTTGAGACATCCGATGTAATAAGTGTGTGATTGCTACTCTGTTATAAATCCTTCGAGTACTGTGTGTGTCAGCATTACCGATCCAGGGATGACACTGAAGCACAAAGACTTGAACGCTTGAGGTCGGGTCGCTACATTATAGGTCCCATTCAAGAGATGGGAATGAAATTCAAACATCTGGGCGTCGTGGCTCAGCCTAAAAATCATGAAACTTGGCATGGTGTCATGACATGGCACCAACATGCTGCGGTAACTTTTTTGCCCGAATTGGGACATGGTTTGGTGTAAACTTCTTGCAAACCGGAGCTACTGTCAAGAAGGCTCGTGGTTCCGAGAGGGAACATGCCACCCCGTGTGCGAAACGACATACGTACACCGCCTTCTTCCGCCTTAATTTTCTTACACAAGAAGATTAGAACAAATAGAAGTATCATGCTAAAATTTGGAATTATTCCGGGTTCGTTTGGCCTTTTTATTCATTAATTGAGTTTCTGCACCTTTCATGTGCATAATTAAAATTTAACCTACAAGCACAGGCTCCGGTGCACCAAAGTTGTTTGAAAAACCACATGTGTGTCCTTGGGTCAATATCTAGGTCCTATGCAAGAGATGGGAATGAAATTCAAACATCTGGTCGTCGTGGCTCGGCCGGAAAGATTGAGAAACTTGGTTTTTTAATTCCTGTAAATCCAAAATACGCCTGAAAATCATGAAACTTGGCATGGTGTCATGACATGGCACCAACATGCTACGTTAATTTTTTGGCCGAATTGGGACAAGCTTTGGTGTAAGCTTCTTGCAAACCAGAGCTTCCGTCAAGAAGGCTCGTGGTTACAAGAGGGAACGTGCCACCTCCATGTGCGACACGACATACGTACACTGCCTTGTCCCGCCTTAATTTTTTACACATGCGGATTAGACCAAATAGAAGTATCGTGCTAAATTTTGGAATTATTCCGGGTTCGTTTGGCCTTTTTTACATTAATTGAGTTTTTGCGCATTTAATGTGCATAATTCAAATTTGAACTACAAGCACACGTGTAACGCCCCGAGACCGATGTGCCAGGTGTCTTTCAGTTATTCGCTGTTGTGCCTTGTCATTGCTTGCGTGTCATGCATTGCATATCATGTCATCATGCGCATTTCTTTTGCATACGTGTTCGTCTCGCGCATCCGAGCATTTTCCCCGTTGTCCGTTTTGCATTCCGGCGCTTCCTTCTCCTCCGGTGGTCATTTCTACCTTTATTTCTTGTGTGGAGATTGAACATTTCCGGATTGGACCGAGACTTGTCAAGCGGCCTTGGTTTACTACCGGTAGACCGCCTGTCTAGTTTCGTATCATTTGGACTTCGTTTGATACTCCAACGGTTAACCGAGGGACCGAGAAGGCCTCGTGTGTGTTGCAGCCCAACACCCTTGCATTTTAGTCCAAAACCCACCTAACTCTGCTCCATCATCTCGGTCGTTCGATCACGATCGCGTGGCCAAAAGCCGCACCTCATTTGGACTCTCCTAGCTCCCTCTACCTATAAATATGTGTCTCCCTCCGAAATTTCCGCGCAGATCAAACCCTAGATCCAACTCCCTCCGCGCCGCCGGACGTTTCTTCCCGCGCCGGACATGTCCGCTGCCCCGCCACCTCACTTCGTCCAATCAGGAGAGGCCACGTCATCGCGCCGCCGCCCTCGTCCACTCCTCTCGCGCCATCTGTCCGCCGTCGTCGTCCCCGCGGCCGCGGCCCACCGAGCCCTTCGCGGGCCCGCGCAGGCCCGACCGCGCCGCCGCTCGCCGCTCGCTCCCCGAGCCTCGCGCGCGTCCACGTCCGGCCGCCTCCTTCGCCGTGCGCCGCCGCCTCCATCGCCGCGCCTCGCCTCGGTTCCTCCGCCGCGCCGCCCCAGCTCACCGCCGACGCCGCCCGCATCGCCTGGATCCGGCCCCTCCTCGCCTCTCCGTTTCCGTGCCCCTCGCCTCGCCGGTGAACGGCGCCGCCGCAGCCTCGGCCTCCTCTCCCCGCGCCCGGATCCGGAAGGTATCCGCCGTCCCTCGCCGGCATCGCCAACCGGCGTCGCCGCCCCTGCCTCCCCGATCCGATCAGGACCGAGGGAGACGAGCGCCCCGTTGACCCCTCGCGGGCCCCGCCTTCGGCCCAGCTCCAGCTGGCCTTGTTCGGCCTGCCTCCTCATCCTTCGTGGGCTGGCCCAGCGCAGCGCCAAGCCAGGCCCAGTCGGGCCAGATTCGCGACGCACCAGGCTCAGCGCCCCCCCTGCTTCGATCGGCCTGGGAGGCCCAGCCCCGCTGCCCCAAGCCGGCTCCTCTGCAGATGGGCCAAGGCCCATGGGTGAGCCGCCCCCAGCGCATGCTCCTGTTCTAGGATTCGGCCCGTGATGTTTTTTTTCAGCGCCTGGGATTTTCCTATTTATCCAGAGATTGCCAGTTTTGCAGAATAGTCCCCCTAGTTCATGCATTTAATAACTCACTAACCGTGCATCGGATTAAAATGTTTTATATATGAAACTTGCTCAGAATTTTGTGTACATTAATAATATCCAACTATCATATATGTTTGAAATGTTTAAAATGTTGTTTGCATTAATTTGCTCCTATGCCATGTTAAAATGATTTAATTCATAACTAAATAACCGTAACTCCGATTTTAATAATATTTATATGTAAATGGGGTAGAATTTTGCCTAGTTTAACATGGCGGCCTTACTTTGGATGTTAAACAACTCTAAAATAATGTTTAGGGCAGTACAGTACCAAACCTTAAATTACGCATATGAGGATTTTCCGGAATTGTTGTTCGTTGCTTCCGGCCTCATTTAACCTTGACTAGATAGGTAGTTTACATTTGCTTCACCCTCTTCCCATGTTAATCAACATTTAATATTGTTGGGGTACATAAACGAGAGAGAACTAAATAATTGATGTGGTGTTTTGTCAATATGCATCCCGATGCATATTGAGCTCCACTTAATTTGTAGGATTGTTTGTGCACTTTGCCATGCCATGCATACTTAAGCCGGACATGCATCATACTTGATTGTGCATCCTGCCATGTTCATGTCGTGGTTGTTTACTATGTTGTTTGCTTCTTTCCGGAGTTGCTTCTTCGGGTTGGTTCCGTTAACGTCGAGTTTGTGAGGATCCATTCGTCTACGTCCGTTTATCTTCTTCATGGACTCGTTCTTCTTCCTTGCGGGATTTCAGGCAAGATGATCATACCCTCGAAATCACTACTATCTTTGCTATGCTAGTTTGCTCGCTCTTTTGCTATGCCAATGCTACGACGCCTACCATTTGCTTGTCAGCCTCCCAAATTGCCATGTCAAACCCTTAACCCCCCATGTCCTAGCAAACCATTGATTGGCTATGTTACCGCTTTGCTCAGCCCCTCTTATAGCGTTACTAGTTGCAGGTGAAGATTGGAGGCGTTCCTTGTTGGGACATTTATTTACTTGTTGGGATATCACAATATATCTTATTTAACTAATGCATCTATATACTTGGTAAAGGGTGGAAGGCTCGGCCTTATGCCTGGTGTTTTGTTCCACTCTTGCCGCCCTAGTTTCCGTATATCGGTGTTATGTTCCAGGATTTTGCATCCCTTACGCGGTTGGGCTATAATGGGAACCCCTTGATAGTTCGCCTTAAGTAAAGCTTCTCCACCAATGCCCAACATTGGTTTTACCATTTGCCACCTAGCCTTTTTCTTTTCCCTTGGGGGTCGCGCGCCCAAGGGTCATCATTATTTTACCCCCCCGGGCCAGTGCTCCTCTGAGTGTTGGTCCAACCTGTCAGCTGCTGGTGGCCACCAGGGGCAACTCTGGGCTGGCTTGCCCGTACCTAGGACAATCTGAGTGTGCCCTGAGAAAGAGATATGTGCAGCTCCTATCGGGATTTGTCGGCACATTCGGGCGGTGTTGCTGGTTTAGTTTTACCCTGTCAAAATGTCTTGTTGTACCGGGATACCGAGTCTGATCGGAATGTCTCGGGTGGAGGTCTATTCCTTCGTTGACCGTGAGAGCTTGTGATGGGCTAAGTTGGGACACCCCTGCAGGGTTTGGAACTTTCGAAATCCGTGCCCGCGGTTATGGGCAGATGGGAATTTGTTAATATCCGGTTGTAGATAACTTGAACCTTAACTTAATTAAATTGAATCAAAAGCGTGTGTTACCATGATGGTCTCTTTCCGGCGGAGTCCGGGAAGTGAACACGGTGTTGGTGTTATGCTTGACGTATGTTGTTTAGGATCACTTCTTGATCATACTTTCTCGATCGTGCTTTGCCTTCTCTTCTCGCTCTCATTTGCGTATGTTAGCCACCATATATGCTAGTCGCTTGCTGCAACTCTACCTCATACCTTTACCTTACCCATACGCTTAAATAGTCTTGATCGCGAGGGTGCGAGATTGCTGAGTCCCTGTGGCTCATAGATACTTCCAAAACCAGCTTGCAGGTGTCGATGAGATCGTGCAGATGACGCAACCAAGCTCAGGAGGAGCTCAATGAAGATCTTGTCCTTTGTGTTGTTTTGTTCTAGTTGATTAGTAGTGGAGCCCAGTTGGGGCCGATCGGGGACCTTTGTCGCATTTGGGGTTCTTCTTTTATTTTGGCTCCGTAGTCGGGCCTTGATTGTATTTGGATGATGTAATGCTTTATTCATGTAATTGTGTGAAGTGGCAATTGTAAGCCAACTATGTATCTCTTTCCCTTATGTATTACATGGGATGTGTGAAGATTACCTCACTTGCGACATTGCTTTCAATGCGGTTATGCCTCTAAGTTATGCTTCGACACGTGGGAGATATAGCCGCATCGAGGGTGTTATAAGTTGGTATCAGAGCCTTCCCCGACCTTAGGAGCCCCATTGCTTGATCGTTTTTAGCGGCCGAGTTGTGTCTAGAAAAATATTTTGAGTCATTTAGGAATTATATATCGGAGAGTTAGGAATGCTTTTTTACTTCTCAGTCTCCTCATCGCTCTGGTAAGGCATCCTGACATTGAGTTTTGACTCTTCTCTTCTCAAATTTCACTAAAAAATTTTTAGGATCACGCGGGTATCTTGGAATCGTTCCGATGGCTTATGATGAGAACATTGTCTTGGTGCCTCCTGTCAGGGGTTTTGTGGAAGTGTCTCGGGGAGTTGAGCTCTGAGGTGTTGTCATCATAATTTTATCGTTGCAGTTCTAGAATACCTGAGTTTAGTACGCCGACATCAAAAATCTCTTTTATGCAGTTCGTTGGTGAGATAACCTCGACGCCACCCAGTACTGGGGCGGGACTTCGGGAGTATCACCATAACTTGTGTAACGGATGCTTTTCGAAGGTTGAGGTAGATGATTTCCGAAGGTTTCTTGGTTATGTGTTGAAGGATGGATACAGCTGGATGTAGGATTTGCTAGTTTGGGTGAGATATTATACTTCCCCTGTATCCCCAACACCTGATTGCATAACTGGAAAATTTCGGGAGTTTCATAGGTGGGAATTCAAGTAGCTCTTAGGATATCTTTCCGACAGATGTATGGTATGAAATTGGGGTTCGACGTCTAGTGGTCCGCCTATTCACGGTCGGTTTTACAGTGGTCACGTTGTGTCTTAAAGAGTCCTTGGCTATGCCGACTCGGGGACGCTTCATATGTCATGTGCACTGCCTTGTACATGATGGTGCTGTACGATCGAGCCCGTGTAGGCCCCACCACGAAAACTTCGGGCGAAATCTCTATCATATGTTTGTTCTGGCTTATTTTGCAAGCCAATCCTCTGTTTTGTTTTGAGTTGTGGTATTCAAGTTGCTTCAATGTCAAATGTTGATTCCATACCTTTCCTAAATGGTGTTCTCATATTCCTATGTGAATACTAATCCTTCTTGTTCATCGAGATTGTCATGTCAATCCTTTTCAACCGGAGTGTCTCTCGTCAAGTGGATCCGATCATTTCAACATCTGCAAGATCAAGTATCAGCTCTCTCAACGGTGTTCGTTTCATCCATCTCCAAGTTGTCTTTCTTTTTCCCACCCTCCCTCCTTTTTTTGTTTCTTCAAGGACCTAGATTTCTTCATCGGGTATCCATTCAACTCATGTGAAGTCACTCCATTCTTTTTCGTCAATATTCTTACCCGGTGGTACTCAAGGAGATGTTCTACTAGTTCGTCATTCTTCATTCTTTTCTTCTCCGGTGGAACCAATTCAAGCTTTCGGTGTTGATCATATCTTTTTTCCTTGTTTCAAATATCTTCTCATGCCGGTGCACCTCATATTCATTCACTTCTCGCCATTTAATTGTTCTGGAGTGCTCAAGATATCTCTAAGATTCGTGTTTCCACTCTGCATTCGTTCAAACTCTTTTGAGGATGTTTTCTCATTCAAGCCATTTAATTCAACCGGTGCAACCTCTCTTTTAAATCATTTCAACGATGTTTCTTTTGAGTGGGCCCTAACCCACAGGTCTTTTCCCAGGATCTTACCTAACTCTTCTTATTTCCCGGAGATATCCTCAAATTTCTTGTCAAAATTTGACGTAAGAATGCATTGTCATCAGTCAAATGTCTTTCTCCAAGATCTGTCGAATTATTTTCATCGTGGACTCAATCTCTTCGCTTTTGATTCTTCCGGAGTGCCTAAATAAGTCATGATGGCATTTCTCGCCGTCATTCTCAGTTTGGAAGACCGAAGAAGATTCTTCTTTCAACCTTGCTCCATTCTCTTCAAGTTTCGTCATTCGAGATTGTTGCAATCCTCTCATAATTGTTTTCGATTGTCAGAATTCTTTCTCACCCATCCGGAGTAATTCAAGAGTCTTCTCAGTTTGATTATCCGGAGTTCATCAAATAAGATTTATCCATTCCAGTTTTCACTTATCTTTCTCCAAATCTTACTGGCGCGTCATTCAAGTATTCTCTTATCAGCTCGTGATCGCTTCGTTCTCATATATCTAAATTCTCTCAAGCACCTTCGTTCATTTGCTAATTCTTACCGGTGATGCACCCCTACTTCGATCATTTTTCAATTCTTATGGTGGGTTCGTTCAAGATTTCCTCTTCTTTCTTATCATATCAATTTATTCGTTGTTTCTATCCTACTGATGGTTCGTTGAAGATTTTCTCGAGTTTATGCGATATCTCTCTTAATCCTTTCTACGAGAATAAGTAGTATGTCAAATCCGTTGCTTGTCATCAATTTAAATTGGTGAAGGATACGCGTAACATAATTCTTATTCTTGTCCATCCAAGTGATTAATTCCCTATTCCGGAGGTTCATAAAAAAATTCTTGGGTTCAATAGCTCATCTTTCCTTTCCCGGAGTTCCAAGCTCTAATTTATCACGGAGATTCATCTAAATCGGTACAAGGATTCACCATGTGTTTTCAACTTCTTTTTCCTTTCGTTTGAGCATCCTTTTGTTTACCGGAGTACTTCATCAAGGTTCTACATGTTGGTTCATCAAGGAGTTAATTCCTTCTCCAAGCTTTTCTTCAAGATTCTCTTCTAAGAAGTTCTAGCTTTCCTCTTCTTGCTATCCGGAGTGCAATTCTGTCTTCCATATTCTTGGAGGTGGTATTATGTCATTCTTGATAATTTGAATTCATGTTTCATGATTCACATGTTGTCATGAATGAGATATTTTAAATCCATCAATCTCGTCATTGGAATTATCTTGGGTTATATTTCACCTAAAGCCTTCCCTAAGGATTGTTGCTACTTATGGTGCTCATATATGATCCAAGTTTTTCATCTACCCTCCCGGTGAAATAAGTTTCTCGTCTCCTTGTTGATATCAATCCAATATATCGTTTCCGTTAGTGGCAGATTTTCACCTCTTGGTTTTGAGATGTTTTCCATAAGCCCACTTCAAGCCTATCTTTTCGTTGTTGGTGTTCCAACAACTCAGTTCGACCCTTCTCCTAAGGATGCCTTCTCAACCTCTTTTGGCAGTAGTTGGCATTTTCTCCTCATTTCTCCTATTCCAATTATCTTTATTCTATTCTTTCGTTCCGGAGGCATTGTGATGTCGCTCTTTTCAACCTATCAACTCGTTTCTCTAAGATCATGTTCTTTTCATGATTGTCCATTTAACCGGAGTGTGGTGCCCTCTTTTCAAGTTCTATCTCCTTATCAAGTTCTTATTCAATTATTTTCATTTCAACCGGAGTGCTGCCCGAATTTGGACTTCCTTGATCCCCTTCTTTAACCGGAGTGTTTTCAATATATATCTTGCCCTTCAACCCCAAGGTTTTTTTGCAATGTTCTTTGTCCCTCTTTTCTAACGGAGTGTTTTGAACTTCGTTCATATTCGTTGTATTCTTTTCTCGAAATGGCTTAACCTTTTTCAAGGTTCTTTGGTTTCACTCGTTTGTCAAAGAAGCAATTTGTTTTACCTCTTCTCTTTCTCTTCCGTTTTTGCCTCCGGTGCCATTCTAGATCTCGGGACAAGATCCTCTTGTAGTGGTGGAGTGTTGTAACGCCCCGAGACCGATGTGCCAGGTGTCGTTTAGTTATTCGCTGTTGTTGCCTTGTCATTGCTTGCGTGTCATGCATTGCATATCATGTCATCATGCGCATTTCTTTTGCATACGTGTTCGTCTCGCGCATCCGAGCATTTTCCCCGTTGTCCGTTTTGCATTCCGGCGCTTCCTTCTCCTCTGGTGGTCATTTCTACCTTTCTTTCTTGTGTGGGGTTTAAACATTTCCGGATTGGACCGAGACTTGTCAAGCGGCCTTGGTTTACTACCGGTAGACCGCCTGTCAAGTTTCGTATCATTTGGACTTCGTTTGATACTCCAACGGTTAACCGAGGGACCGAGAAGGCCTCGTGTGTGTTGCAGCCCAACACCCTTGCATTTTGGCCCAAAACCCACCTAACTCTGCTCCATCATCTCGGTCGTTCGATCACGATCGCGTGGCCGAAAGCCGCACCTCATTTGGACTCTCCTAGCTCCATCTACCTATAAATATGTGTCTCCCTCCGAAATTTCCGCGCAGATCAAACCCTAGATCCAACTCCCTCCGCGCCGCCGGACGTTTCTTCCCGCGCCGGACATGTCCGCTGCCCCGCCACCTCACTTCGTCCAATCAGGAGAGGCCACGTCATCGCGCCGCCGCCCTCGTCCACTCCTCTCGCGCCATCTGTCCGCCGTCGTCGTCCCCGCGGCCACGGCCCGCCGAGCCCTTCGCGGGCCCGCGTAGGCCCGACCGCACCGCCGCTCGCCGCGAGCTCCCCGAGCCTCGCGCGCGTCCACCTCCGGCCACCTCCTTCGCCGTGCGCCGCCGCCTCCATCGCCGCGCCTCGCCTCGGTTCCTCCGCTGCGCCGCCCCAGCTCACCGCCGATGCCGCCCGCATCGCCTGGATCCGGCCCCTCCTCGCCTCTCCGTTTTCGTGCCTCTCGCCTCGCCGGCGAACGGCGCCGCCGCATCCTCGGCCTCCGCTCCCCGCGCCCGAATCCGGCAGGTCTCTCCCGTCCCTCGCCGGCATCGCCAACCGGCGTCGCCGCCCCTGCCTCCCCGATCCGATCGGGATCGAGGGAGACGAGCGCCCCATTGACCCCTCGCGGGCCCCGCCTTCGGCCCAGCTCCAGCCGGCCTTGTTCGGCCTGCCTCCTCATCCTTCATGGGCCGGCCCAGTGCAGCGCCAAGCCAGGCCCAGTCGGGCCAGATTCGCGACGCACCAGGCTCAGCGTCCCCCCTGCTTCGATCGGCCTGGGAGGCCCAGCCCCGCTGCCCCAAGCCGGCTCCTCTGCAGATGGGCCAAGGCCCATGGGTGAGCCGCCCCCAGCGCATGCTCCTGTTCTAGGATTCGGCCCGTGATGTTTTTTTTCAGCGCCTGGGATTTTCCTATTTATCCAGAGATTGCCAGTTTTGCAGAATAGTCCCCCTAGTTCATGCATTTAATAACTCACTAACCGTGCATCGGATTAAAATGTTTTATATATGAAACTTGCTCAGAATTTTGTGTACATTAATAATATCCAACTATCATATATGTTTGAAATGTTTAAAATGTTGTTTGCATTAATTTGCTCCTATGCCATGTTAAAATGATTTAATTCATAACTAAATAACCGTAACTCCGATTTTAATAATATTTATATGTAAATGGGGTAGAATTTTGCCTAGTTTAACATGGCGGCCTTACATTGCGTGTTAAACAACTCTAAAATAATGTTTAGGGCAGTACAGTACCAAACCTTAAATTACGCATATGAGGACTTTCCGGAATTGTTGTTCGTTGCTTCCGGCCTCATTTAACCTTGACTAGATATGTAGTTTACATTTTCTTCACCCTCTTGCCATGTTAATCAACATTTAATATTGTTGGGGTACATAAACGAGAGAGAACTAAATAATTGATGTGGTGTTTTGTCAATATGCATCCCGATGCATATTGAGCTCCACTTAATTTGTAGGATTGTTTGTGCACTTTGCCATGCCATGCATACTTAAACCGGACATGCATCATACTTGATTGTGCATCCCGCCATGTTCATGTCGTAGTTGTTTACTATGTTGTTTGCTTCTTTCCGGAGTTGCTTCTTCGGGTTGGTTCCGTTAACGTCGAGTTTGTGAGGATCCGTTCGTCTACGTCCATTTATCTTCTTCATGGACTCGTTCTTCTTCCTTGCGGGATTTCAGGCAAGATGATCATACCCTCGAAATCACTACTATCTTTGCTATGCTAGTTTGCTCGCTCTTTTGCTATGCCAATGCTACGATGCCTACCATTTGCTTGTCAGCCTCCCAAATTGCCATGTCAAACCCTTAACCCCCCATGTCCTAGCAAACTGTTGATTGGCTATGTTACCGCTTTGCTCAGCCCCTCTTATAGCGTTACTAGTTGCAGGTGAAGATTGGAGGCGTTCCTTGTTGGGACATTTATTTACTTGTTGGGATATCACAATATATCTTATTTAATTAATGCATCTATATACTTGGTAAAGGGTGGAAGGCTCGGCCTTATGCCTGGTGTTTTGTTCCACTCTTGCCGCCCTAGTTTCCGTCATATCGGTGTTATGTTCCCGGATTTTGCGTCCCTTACGCGGTTGGGCTATAATGGGAACCCCTTGACAGTTCGCCTTAAGTAAAGCTTCTCCACCAATGCCCAACATTGGTTTTACCATTTGCCACCTAGCCTTTTTCTTTTCCCTTGGGGGTCGCGCGCCCAAGGGTCATCATTATTTTACCCCCCCGGGCCAGTGCTCCTCTGAGTGTTGGTCCAACCTGTCAGCTGCCGGTGGCCACCAGGGGCAACTCTGGGCTGGCTTGCCCGTACCTAGGACAATCTGAGTGTGCCCTGAGAAAGAGATATGTGCAGCTCCTATCGGGATTTGTCGGCACATTCAGGCGGTGTTGCTGGTTTAGTTTTACCCTGTCGAAATGTCTTGTTGTACCGGGATACTGAGTCTGATCGGAATGTCTCGAGTGGAGGTCTATTCCTTCGTTGACCGTGAGAGCTTGTGATGGGCTAAGTTGGACACCCCTGCAGGGTTTGGAACTTTCGAAAGCCGTGCCCGCGGTTATGGGCAGATGGGAATTTGTTAATATCTGGTTGTAGATAACTTGAACCTTAACTTAATTAAATTGAATCAACAGCGTGTGTTACCGTGATAGTCTCTTTCCGGCGGAGTCCGGGAAGTGAACACGATGTTGGAGTTATGCTTGACGTAGGTTGTTTAGGATCACTTCTTGATCATACTTTCTCGATCATGCTTTGCCTCTCTTCTCGCTCTCATTCGCGTATGTTAGCCACCATATATGCTAGTCTCTTGCTGCAACTCCACCTCATACCTTTACCTTACCCATACGCTTAAATAGTCTTGATCGCGAGGGTGCGAGATTGCTGAGTCCCTGTGGCTCACAGATACTTCCAAAACCAGCTTGTGGGTGTCGATGAGACCGTGCAGATGACGCAACCAAGCTCAGGAGGTGCTCGATGAAGATCTTGTCCTTTGTGTTGTTTCGTTCTAGTTGATCAGTAGTGGAGCCCAGTTGGGGTCGATCGGGGACCTTTGTCGCATTTGGGGTTCTTCTTTTATTTTGGCTCCGTAGTCGGGCCTTGATTGTATTTGGATGATGTAATGCTTTATTCATGTAATTGTGTGAAGTGGCGATTGTAAGCCAACTATGTATCTCTTTCCCTTATGTATTACATGGGATGTGTGAAGATTACCTCACTTGCGACATTGCTTTCAATGCGGTTATGCCTCTAAGTCGTGCTTCGACACGTGGGAGATATAGCCGCATCGAGGGTGTTATAACACGCTCCAGTGCACTAAAGTTGTTTGAAAAACCACATTTGTGTCCTTGGGTGATCTTCTAGGTCCTATGCAAGAGATGGGAATGAAATTCAAACATCTGGGCATCGTGACTCAGCCGGAAAGATTGACAAACTTGGTTTTTTAATTCCTGTAAATCGAAAACACGCTTGAAAATCATGAAACTTGGCATGGTGCATGACATGGCACCAACATGCTGTGGTAATTTTTCTGTCTGATTTGCCAAGGCGCTCACATTAACGATAAACAAAGTCATTTTGGAACAAGTGCTGCCACGTTACAAATCGGAAACACAAGTATTATTGAAACCATGGGCATTCTACTTACCAATTACGTGCCGCCACAGTCCCCTTTTTTATTGGCTAGGAGGTTCCGTGTGGGGTAGCTATTTGAGTACGGGAGGCATGCGATCAGACCCCTGCGCGTGCTCATCGAGAGGAGAGCCCTTTGACTGCTACCCACTGCGCACCTCCCTCCCAACGTCCCCATTAATGGTGCCCGAGCACCTGTTCTACGACGTGGCTATATGTCTCACTGGATTGAGATTTAAGAGAGTAAAATGAAAATCTGAAAAGAAAGTTTTGCACAGATCTTGATGTAAGATCCGACGGACCTATATAGTATCGACTGCGACTTATAGCAAGCATGATGAATATAAGGACGATGACAGTGGATAATAATTGTCTTACATATTTAGGAACATAATTAAAATAAGCCATGATAACCCACAAGTATAGGGGATCAATTGTAGCATCTTTCGATAAGTAGGAGTGTTGAACCCAACGAGGAGCTAAAGGTAGAACAAATATTCCCGCAAGTTCTATCGACCACCGATACAACTCTATGCACTCTTAACGTTCGCTTTACCTAGAACAAGTATGAAACTAGAAGTACTTTGTAGGTGTAATAGGATAGGTTTGCAAGAATATAAAGAGCATGCAAATAAAAAGTAGGGGCTGTTTAGGTAAAGAAGCAATGAAGTTAGTATAGCGAGTGTGGAAAAGTGGTGGTAGGAATTGCAAAATTGTCCCTAAGCAATTGACTACTTTACTAGATCGATAGCAAGTTTTATGTGGGAGAGGCCACTGCTAGCATGCCATCCCCGACTTGGAATTCTATGCACTTATGATTGGAAATATTAGCAAGCATCCGCAACTACTAATGTTCATTAAGGTAAAACCCAACCGTAGCATTAATATATATTGGCCCCCCTTCAGTCCCGTATGCATCAATTTCTATGCTAGGTTGAAGCTTCTGTCACTCTTGCCCTCCAATACATAGTCCTATCAACCTACAACTAACCCTATGGTGTGATCCACGCACACGCTCATATGATGGGTACCAAAGGACATCAACATAACCACAAGCAAATTAAATCAATCATAGCAATTCACCAATTACCGATAGGACAACGAAAATCTAGTCAGACATCATAGGATGGCAACACATCATTGGATAATAATATGAAGCATAAATCACCATGTTCAAGTAGAGGGTAGAGCAGGTTGCGGGAGAGTGGACCACTGTAGATAGATGGGGGAAGGTGATGAAGACATTGGTGAAGATGATGGAGGTGTTGATGTAGATCGTTGTCGTGATGCTGGCCCCGGCGGCATTTCGGCGCCACTGAGAGAGAGGGGGAGAGGGCCCCCCTTCTTCTTTTTCTTCCTTGACCTTCTCCCTAGATGGGAGAAGGGTTTACCACATGGTCCATGGCTTCCATGGCAGTGGAGGGGCGAGAGCCCCTCCGAGATTGGATCTGTCTCTCTGTCTCTCTCAGTTTTTGCGTTTCAGATTCTGGCCTTTCACCGTTTCTTATATTCCCCGAGAGCCGTAACTCCGATTGGGCTGAAATTTTAAGACGATTTCTATCTGGATATTGGATTTCTTGCAGCAAAAGAAGGGCACCAACCGCCTTACAGGGTGGCCACGAGGGCCCAGGGCGTGCCTGACCCCCTGGGGCGTGCCTCCTTGCCTCGTGGTCCCCTCGGGCATCTTCTCGCATTGATTCTTCTTCCCAAAATCACATATATTCCAAAAAAACCTCCGTCAGTTTTTATCCCGTTTGGACTCCGTTTGATATGGATTTTCTGCGAAACAAAAAACATGCAACAAACAGGAACTGTCACTGGGCACTGGATCAATATGTTAGTCCCCCAAAATAGTACAAAAAGTTGCCAAAAGTCTATGAAAGTTGTAGAATATTGGCATGGAACAATCATAAATTATAGATACAACAGAGATGTATCAGCATCCCCAAGCTTAATTCCTGCTCGTCCTCAAGTAGGTAAATGATAAAAAAGATGATTTTTGATGTGGAATGCTACCTAGCATAATCTTGATCATGTAATCTAATCATGGCATGAATATTAAGACACGAGTGATTCAAAGCAATTGTCTATCATTTGACATTAAGAAAATAATACTTCAAGCATACTAACCAAGCAATTATGTCCTCTCAAAATAACATAGCCAAAGAAAGCTCATCCCTACAAAATCATATAGTTTGGCCATGCTTCATTTTCGTCACACAAAATGCTCTCATCATGCACAACCCCGATGACAAGCCAAGCAATTGTTTCATACTTTAGTATTTTCAAAATTTGTCAACCTTCATGCAATATATGAGCGTGAGCCATGGACATAGCACTACAGGTGGAATAGAATATGATGATGGAGGTTGCGTGGAGAAGACAAAAGGGAGAAAGTCTCACATCGACGCAGCTAATCAATGGGCTATGGAGATGCCCATCAATTGATGTCAATGCGAGGAGTAGGGACTGCCATGCAATGGATGCACTAAGAGCTATAAGTGTATGAAAGCTCAAACTGGAAACTAAGTGGGTGTGCAACCAACTTGCTTGCTCATGAAGACCTCGGGCATTTGAGGAAGCCCATTGTCGGAATATACAAGCCAAGGTCTATAATGAAAATTCCCACTAGTATATGAAAGTGATAACTCAAGAGACTCTCTATATAAAGAACATGGTGCTACTCTGAAACATAAGTGTGGTAAAAGGATAGTAACATTGCCCCTTCTCTATTTTTCTTTCATTTTTTTTGTCTTTTTTGTTTTTTTGTTTTTTTTGTTTTGGTGGGCTTCTTTGGCCTCTTTTTTTATTTGGGCTTCTTTGGCCTCTTTTATTTTTTAAAGTCCGGAGTCTCATCCCGACTTGTGGGGGAATCATAGTCTCCACCATCCTTTCCTCACTGTGGCAATGCTCTAATAATGATGATCATCACACTTTTATTTACTTACAACTCAATGTTACAACTTGATGTCTAAAACAAAGTATGACTCTATATGAATGCCTCTGGCAGTGTACCAGGATGTGCAATGATCTAGCATAGCAAAGATATCAAAAAACGGACAAGCCATGAAAACATCATGCTAGCTATCTTACGATCATGCAAAGCAATTAATATGACAATGATACTCAAGTCATGTATATGAAGATGATGGAAGTTGCATGGCAATATATCTCGGAATGGCTATGGAAATGCCATAATGGTTAGGTATGGTGGCTGTTTTGAGGAAGATATAAGGAGGCTTATGTGTGATAGAGCGTATCGTATCACGGGGTTTGGATGCACAGGCAAAGTTTGCACCAACTCTGGAGGTGAGAAAGTGCAATGCACGGTACCGAAGAGGCTAGCAATGATGGAAGGGTGAGAGTGCGTATAATCCATGGACTCAACATTAGTCATAAAGAACTCACATACTTATTGCAAAAATCTACAAGTCATCAAAACCAAGCGCTATGCACATGCTCCTAGGGGGATAGATTGGTAGGACAATACCATCGCTCGTCCCCGACCGCCACTCATAAGGAAGGCAATCAAAGAAACACCTCATGCTTCAAATTTGTCACACAATGGTTACCATACGTGCATGCTACGGGACTTGCAAACCTCAACACAAGTATTTATCAATTTGACAATTACTCAACTAGCACGACTCTAATATCACCACCTTTATATCGCAAAACTATTGCAAGGAATCAAACATATCATATTCAATGATCTACAAGTTTTATGTAGGATTTTATGACTAACCATGTGAATGACCAATTCCTGTCATCTCTCTAAATAGATATAAGTGAAGCAAGAGAGTTTAATTCTTTCTACAAAAGATATGCCCATGCTATAACAAATATAAGTGAAGAAAAAGAGCATTCTACAAATGGCGGTTTTCTAAGTGAAGAGAAACAGGCAATCCAAACTTCAAATGATATAAGTGAAGCACATGAAGCATTCTATAAAGCCATACTCAAAAAATATAAGTGAAGTGCAATGAGCATTCTATAAATCAACCAAGGACTATCTCATAACACGATGGTGCATAAAAGAAAAGTGAAAACTAAATGCAAAAGATGCTCCAAGATTTGCACATATCACATGAACGAAACGAATCCGAAAACATACCGATACTTGTTGAAGAAAGATGGGATGCCTTCCGGGGCATCCCCAAGCTTTGGCGCTTGAGTCTCCTTGAATATTTACTTGGTGTGCCTTGGTCATCCCCAAGCTTGAGCTCTTGCCTCTCCTCCTTCTGAGACCTCCTCGATCTTCAAACACTTCATCCACACAAAACTCAACAGAAAGTTTGGTAAGATCCGTTAGAATAATAAAGCAAATCACTAGTCTAAGTACTGTTGAAAACCAATTCATATTTTGTTTTTGCATTGTAGCTACTGTAATATAACTTTTTCATGGCTTAATCCACTGATAGAAATCGATAGTTTCATCAAAACAAGCAAACTATGCATCAAAAACAGAATCTATCTTAAACAGGACAGTTTGTAGTAATCTGAACATTTACCATACTTATGGTAGTCAAAAAATTCTGAAACAATTAGGAAAAATAAACAATTTGTATATAAAGACATTGCAAATAGTTTCAGAACCGTTTGACGTTCCAGTAAAAAAAATGTAAAATCGCGCACTACAGCCAAAGTTTCTGTTTTGCACCGCACAAACCAACAAGCAATGTAAACATCCTAAAGGAAAATCTTGGCACATTATTTTTGTTTTTAAACTTTATAGAAGCACACAACAGAAATAAATGACTCTCTAAAACTTGCGGGTTGTCTCCCCGGCAGCGCTTTCTTTAAAGCCATTAAGCTAGGCATATAGTGCTCAAGTAATGGATCCACCCGGATCCCAAGGTATATCAAAGCCAATTTTAATTAAAAATGATTTGTAATTTAGTAGTGACCACAAAGTAACATAAATCATGCAACAATGAAGTCTAACTCTCTTCCTATGCATCGACATGTCATAAAAGAACAAATCATGCACACATAGTAAAGGCCAATGCATAGTATACACAGTTTCTTGCAATTTTATCATATTTGAAACATGGAGAGGCAGAGATGTAGTTCCTCTCTCATAATAATTGCAAGTAGGAGCAGCAAGCACATGCATATTATATCTATCAAAATCATCATGTGTAGTAGTAAAACGCAACCCATCAATATAATCCTGAATAAGGGCAAACTTCTCCGATATAGTGTAGTCGGGAGAATTCAAAAAGATAACATGACTATCACGCGTGGGTGCAATAGCAACAATTTCATGTTTAATATAAGGAACTATAGCAAGTTCATCTCCATAAGCATAGTTCATATTGGCATCTTGGCCGCAAGCATAGCAAGCATCATCAAAAAGGGATATTTCAAAAGAATCAACGGGATCATAACAATCATCATAGCAATCATCCTTCGGTAAGCATGAAGGGAAATTAAACAATGTATGAGTTGGAGAGTTACTCTCATTAGAAGGTGGGCACGGGTAGCTAATCCGCTCTTCCTCCTTTTATTCTTCGTTCTCCTCATCATGTTTTTCATCCAATGAGCTCACAGTTTCATCAATTTCTTCTTCCATAGACTCCTGCAAAATATTAGTCTCTTCTTGGACAGCGGAGACTCTCTCAATAAAATCATCAATTTCATAATTTTATTTATAATTCTCATAGCAATATTTACGGATAGCTAAATTTTCAGGTCTATAACTGAATCATAAAAATCTTCAAAATCTTTAAACAAAGATTCAATTTCACAAGCACCCTCAAAAGCAACACATTCTTCTATTCGTTCCACATCATAGTAATCATATATACCATTAGCATAATAAGCTAAGGTTTCATTATCATTAAAATTTCATGAAAAGGGAAGTTGTGGAGCCTTCATCCGAGAGCAACAAGTATAATCATATCTCAAGCATAGTTGCCGAGCATACCGATGCAACATATAAATTTGATCCCATAATAATTTCCCTTTTTGAGTCAAGCGATAATCCCTAAAGTATTCACGTTGATCCAACGTGTCTCCCATTACATAATTGAATGAGGTTTTCTCAGGATTATTAAAGTAGTGCATAATATCTTTCACATAATGAGCATCGAGGGTTTTAGGAGGTTCCCCATCTCCATGGGTAGCAAGGAAACCTATTTTTTGGTATTTCGTATTCCATATCCATAACTAAAGACAGAGAACAACTTAGAACAGCAAATAAAATCCACTTAGTGATAAAGCAAACAAGCACACACGAGAATATTCACCCCACGCTATAACTCCCCGGCAACGGCGCCATAAAAAGGTCTTGATAACCCACAAGTATAGGGGATCAATTGTAGCCTCTTTCAATAAGTAGGAGTGTCGAACCCAACGAGGAGGTAAAGGTAGAACAAATATTCCCTCATGTTCTATCGACCACCGATACAACTCTATGCATGCTTAACGTTCGCTTTACCTAGAACCAGTATGAAACTAGAAGTACTTTGTAGGTGTAACGGGATAGGTTTGCAAGAATATAAAGAGCACACAAATAAAAATTAGGGGCTGTTTAGGTAAAGAAGGAATAAAGTTAGTATAGCGAGTGTGGAAAAGTGGTGGTAGGAATTGCGAAATTGTCCCTAAGCAATTGACTACTTTACTAGACCGATAGCAAGTTTTATGTGGGAGAGGACACTGCTAGCATGTCATCCATGACTTGGAATTCTATGCACTTATGATTGGAAATATTATAAAGCATCCGCAACTACTCATGTTCATTAAGGTAAAACCCAACCATAGCATTAAGATATATTGGTCCCCCTTCAATCCCGTATGCATAAATTTCTATGCTAGGTTGAAGCTTCTGTCACTCTTGCCCTCCAATACATAGTCCTATCAACATACAACTAACCCTATGGTGTGATCCACGCGCGCGCTCATGTGATGGGCACCAAAGGATAGCAACATAAGCACAAGAAAATTAAATCAATCATATCAATTCATCAATTACCGATAGGACAACGAAAATTTACTCAGACATCATAGGATGGCAACACATCATTGGATAATAATACGAAGCATAAAGCACCATCTTCAAGTAGAGGGTACAACGGGTTGTGGGAGAGTGGACCACTGTAGATAGATGGGGGAAGGTGATGAAGACATTGGTGAAGATGATGGAGGTGTTGGTGTAGATCATTGTCGCGATGATGGCCCCAGCGGCGTTTCGGCGCCACTGGGAGAGAGGGGGAGAGGGGCCCCCTTCTTCTTCTTCTTCCTTGACCTTCTCCCTAGATGGGAGAAGGGTTTACCCCCTGGTTCATGGCTTCCATGGCGGTGGAGGGGCGAGAGCCCCTCCAAGATTGGATCTGTCTCTCTGTCTCTCTCTGTTTCTGCGTTTCAAATTCTGGCCTTTCACCGTTTCTTATATTCCTGGAGATCCGTAACTCTGATTGGGCTGAAATGTTAACACGATTTCTATCCGGATATTGGCTTTCTGGCGGCAAAAGAAGGGCACCAACCGCCTTACAGGGTGGTCACGAGGGCCCAGGGAATGGCCCTGCCTTGTGGCCCCCTCGGGCATCGTCTCACATTGATTCTTCTTCCCAAAAATCACATATATTCCCCAAAAAAATCTCTATCAGTTTTTATCCCGTTTGGACTCTGTTTGATATGGATTTTTTGTGAAACAAAAAACATGCAACAAATAGGAACTTGCACTGGGCACTGGATCAATATGTTAGTCCCCAAAAATAGTATAAAAAGTTGCCAAAAGTCTATGAAAGTTGTAGAATATTGGCATGGAACAATCAAAAATTATAGATATGACGAAGATGTATCAAGCCACATGCGACAACGGCCGAAATACACAAGGGCAAAAGAATAAGGAAGACAACGATCTGGCTCGCTGATCTCTACTTTGTTGATGCGTTGCTGCAGGCCGCGGGAACTAGTTTCCATGGCGAGCCGTGACGAGCTCTTTCTTGTCCTCAAGATGCTACTTGAGAGCATCCACGGATTCCTCCGCCAACCTTCTGCGCTCGATGCACAACATGGCATTCTCGTCCATAAGTTTCTCGACAATGACGCTGATCCTCTTCAACAAGGAAGTGGTCTTCTGCTTCTGCTCTGCACTTTCGACGATCTTTGCCCTCAGCAGGTCGCTCTCAGCCCGGAGCTTCGCCTTGCTCTCATTTAGTTGCCGGATGACGTTGGTAGACTGTTCAAATGAGGCTTTCAGGTGATCCTGCAACCTCGCGCACCTAAAGATCTGATCCATCCGCCTAAGGATGAGGGCACACATGCGCCTGTAAGAGTCCTCGCCTGCTCGCGAGACATTTTCCCAGGCCGCCGCGATGCGGGAGAACATCTCTGTTGTATTTGCGGTGCGGCGGGACATCTCTTCTGCTTCTACGGCACGGCCAGACCAGTTTTGATGATTCTATGATTTTCTTTGAAGAGTTTTTGGCATAGAAAAGTTGGAATGTAGTAGATATAATGCAAGAATAAAATATGAATTGGTTTGCAACAACACTTATAGTAGTGATTTTTTTTCTTATACTAACGGACCTCACGAAGGTTTTGTCGAGTTTTGTGTGATTGAAGTTTTCAAGTTTTGGGTAATGTTACGATGGATGAAGGAATAAGGAGTAAGAAGAACCTATGCTTGGGGATTCCCATGGAACCCCAAGCTATTGTCCAAATAGAAGCAAGCAACTAAGCTTGGGGATGCGCGAGTGGCATCCCCTCTTTCTTCTAACGACCATCCGTATTTTACTCGAAGCTATATTTTTATTCGTCACATACTATGAGTTTTGCTTGGAGCGTCTTGTATGATAGGAGTTTTGCTTGTTTTGCTTTGTGTTTTAAGTCTTGAGTCCTTGCTGGACACACCTATTTGAGAGAGCCAAAATTATGCCATGACTTGTTAGAATTGCTCTCTATGCTTCACTTAAATTTTTATGAGCTATGGAATTGCTCTACTGCTTCACTTATATCTTTTTGAGCATGGTATGCTTTAGTATTTTTGAAGAAATGCTCTCTTGTTTCACTTAGATTTATTTGAGAGTTAGTAATTTTTTATGAATTTCTCTCTTGCTTCACTTAAATTAATTTGAGAGAAAGAAATATTATGCTCATGATCTTCACTTATATTGGTTTGAGCTTATCAAAAGAAACACATGAAAATTATTCCCAAAGTGATAGATATCCAAGAAGGATATAATAAAAACTTTCATGAAGATCACTAGACAAAATAAACTTGATTCCTTGTAATAGTTTTGAGATATGATGATATGATATGTGAGTCATGTTGATGAGTAATTATGCTTTAGTAAAGATATTGGTGCTAAGGATTGTGATTCCCTATGCAAGCACGAAATTCAATAGTTATGCAATGAAATTACATCCTACTTGTGGTGCATTATTCAGTGTTAATTATGCTCAATGCTCACTTAGGAGATTATTCGTTTCTTGGTTGGCCGCTTCTCAATCTTTTGCTAGCCTTCATTTTGCACTAAGTATGATCACTACTTGTGCATCCAAAATCCTTAAAACCAGTTGTCGGTGTCAAAACCGGCCAATCTTGGGTAGGGGGTACCGAACTGTGCATCTAAGGATCGAAGGTAACAGGGGGCAGGGGACACGATGTTTACCCAGGTCCGGGCCCTATTAATGGAGGTAATACCCTACTTCCTGCTTGATTGACTTTGATGAGTATAGGGGTTACAAGAGTTGATCTACCTTGAGATCGTAATGGCTAAACCCTAGATGTCTAGCCTATATGATTATGATTGCCTCTACGGACTAAACCCTCCGGTTTATATAGACACTGGAGGGGCCTAGAGTTGTACAAAGTCGGTTTACAGAGAAAGGAATCTTCACATCCGAACGCCAAGCTTGCCATCCACGAAAAGGAGAGTCCCATCCAGTCACGGGGGAAGGCCTTCGATCTTGTATCTTCATAGCCCATCATTCCAGCCCAGGTCACATAGCCCGGACGCCCGGAGATCCCCCAATCCAGGACTCCCTCAGTAGCCCCTGAACCAGGCTTCAACGACGATATGTCTGGCGCGCAGATTGTCTTCGGCATTGCAAGGCGGGTTCCTCCTCCGAATACTCCAAAGCAGTTGATCAAAAGAGTTGTATCCGGCTATGTATAATAGTAACAACCCTGAACTACAAGGGAAAAAATACTTAAACAAAAATAGGCTATGTCCACTGACAGCCTATTCGGTGAGACGTTATGTTCTGGCCTTATTATTATTTCGAACCATTGTTTAGCCTCCCACTTCATATTTCGAGGCACGGCCCTTATTGACACGTCTTGTCAAAGCAGAGATCGTGTCCCCTAATTGCAGGATTCTCATTAATACGGGTTTGGGTAATCCAAATGTGTTGTTTTGCACGACCCTTTGGGACTATGCGAGTTTTAAGGCTTGTGGGGGGGGGGGGGGCGCTTGATATTCACTGCCTTTATAAGAGGATAAGAATCCATCTCTTCTTCCCACGCCTTCTCCTTCCTCAGCCCATCAGTCCTTGAGGTCCATCGCCCAAGTCCCAATCTTTCCCATCGCCACCACATACTCTGACCATGTCCGGATCTGGCTTGCAAGGCAAGTGGATGGCCTCCTCCGTGATAGAGAAGGACATCAAGGAGCTCCGGGAGGCGTGGTACTTGACAGCGGAAATTACCCACAGGCTGCCCGCCAAAGAGCAAGTTATCCCTACCCCAGAGCCCGGCAAGAGGGTTGTGTTCATCCCTCACGTCCTCCGCGGACTAGGGTTTCCCCTCCACCCCTTTGTTCGTGGTCTCATGTCCTACTACGGGCTGGATTTTCACAATCTGGCCTCGAACTCCTTCCTCCACATTTCGGTGTTTATCGTCGTGTGTGAGGCATTCCTCCACATCCGTCCACACTTCGGCCCGTGGCTCAATATTTTCAATGTGAAGCCGAAGGTGGTTGACGGGCAACACGCAGATTGTGGCGGTGTCATGGTGAGAAAGCTTCCCAAAGTTATCTGGCCCAAAGGGCCTTTGTGGAGACCGTCAGGATATGGCAGCAGGAGTGGTTTTATATCACTAAACCCCACGGCACCAAGTGGGAGGCCGCCCCTGTATTTAGATATGGACCCCCGCTACGGCTTGCATCATGGATCAACAAGGGTCTAGATTGGGGATCATCTGACGAGGTGCTGATGCTGAAAAAGCGCATCAAAAATATCACAGAGAAGGACACCAGCCTCACCGATGTGATGTAGGTGATGCTCATCCGCCGACCTCTCCGCTTGTGGGAGTTCAATATGGAAGGGCCACAGACCCTAAAGCGATTCTTCGGCACAACACATGAAGCAATATGGAAGATACTTTTCAAGACATAAAAATCGTGGTCAGGGACGTCCGAGGACATCGGCCTCGATTGCAATTATACAGCTTCCCCGGTAAGTGTTATATTTCCGAACATAGTTCATTAATCAAAAGAGGGGGTGAACTGAGAATTCCATCCTCTAAAGCAGGGTTGGACAAAGAAGGCGGAGTGGATTAGATGGTCAGCTCTGTCGGATTTCGGGTTCCGGCAAAACCCTTGAGTTTCGAACACTAGGGTGTGCATAAAGATCTCTCCCCCTCTCTAGCTCGCACACTCCATGATCTCACGACCTATCTCGACGGACCCAAAGAACACGAGACACAAGATTTATACTGGTTTGGTCCACCATTGTGGTGTAATACCCTACACCAGTGTGGTGTGGTGGATTGCCTCTTGGGCTGAGGATGAACAGTTACAAGGGAAGAACAACCTCCTGAGGAGAGGTGTTCTTGTGCTTGGTGAGCTTGTGTGGTTGAGGATTCTCTCTCTAGATCACCCCCCTGCTATGGTGGTGGCTAGTCCTATATATAGAGGCCCGGGTCCTCTTCCCAAATATTAGGCGGGAAGGGATCCCACAATGGCCAATTTGAAGGGAGATAGCTAGTACAAGCTATCCTGACAAAAGTAGTATTTGCCTGCCAACGACTCTGGTGGTGACGCCGTCTTGGGCTCCACGGTGACCTCCATCCTGCTGTCCTGCTGGTCTTGGTCTTGTTACACCAATATGGAAACCTTTGCCTGATTCCTCGGGACTCCTTGCCCGCGCTTGTCCCTTTAGCACTAAAGAGGAAACGAGGACACTGCACGCGCTGGCACCCGCCTGACTCCAGTCGTAATGGCTTGCGTCACACAAACCTCGCGAGGTTTCCCTTGCCTTGATCTCTCCGCCCCTCGTGAGCCAGCCTGGTGAGGCCGCCCCTGAGGAGGTCTTGCGTCGTCCGCCTCACGAGGCTCGACCCCTCGCAAGGGTCTTGAGTGTTTGCTGGTGAAGATGGGCCATGTAGGGCCGCCGACAAGCAAGTCTGGGGACCCCCGTTCCCAAAACACCGACAATAGCCCCTGGGCCCAAGGCGCGCTCGGTCTTGGCTTGAAGGTGAAGCCAAAGGGCATGCGCGAAGCGCCGCGGGCCCCAATAGCCGGCGGCCCCGCTGATACATGGCGATTTATTGGACGCGGGCGGCCCCGCTTCCCCATGCAGCCTTGATATCTGCGTGGCTAGGCAGCCACGGCGTCCTACACAATTATTTCCCCCTTGCTGGCAACACACTCCCCAACTCCTCCGCTTCTTCGAACCTCGGCCTCGCCTCCATCCGACCCGAGCTCAGCCCTCTCCATCGCCATGGCACCAAACCGGATGGAGAAAGGGAAGAAGCCCCTGTCCTCAGCCAGTACGCCTTTGGCTGTCAAGCCCGCCGTTGGCCGATCGCGGGTGCTCAATGAGGAGGCCATGGACAAGGTCTGCCTTGCGCTCGTCACCAGCTTCAACGAATGGGGAGGGACGGCGGCCTAGCCTACGTCCTGAGCTTCTGTCGATAGAACAACCACCGAGGTCCTGTTCTTCGTTGACGCCCTGTGGGCCGGTCTTGTAACGCCCTCGATGTGGCTATATCTCCCACGCGTCGAAGCACGACTTAGAGGCATAACCGCATTGAAAGCAATGTCGCAAGTGAGGTAATCTTCACACAGCCCATGTAATACATAAGGGAAAGAGATACATAGTTGGCTTACAATCGCCACTTTACACAATTACATGAATAAAGCATTACATTAACCAGATACACACAAAGGTCCGACTACGGAACCAAAATAAAAGAAGACTACCCCAGAAGCTACACAGATCCCCGATCGACCCAACTGGGCTCCACTACTGATCAACTGGAAATGGAAACAACATAACAAACACGATCTTCATCGAGCTCCTCCTTGAGCTTGGTTGTGTCACCTGCACGGTTCAACGGCACCTGCAAGCTAGTTTTGGAAGTATCTGTGAGTCACGGGGACTCAGCAATCTCACACCCTCGCGATCAAGACTATTTAAGCTTATAGGTAGGGAAAAGGTATGTGAGGTGCAGCTGCAGCAAGCGACTAGCATATATGGTGGCTGACATACGCAAATGAGAGCAAGAAGAGAAGGCAAAGCACGTTCGAGAAACTATGATCAAGAAGTGATCCTAGAACAACCTACGTCAAGCATAACTCCAACACCGTGTTCACTTCCCGGACCCCACCGAGAAGAGACCATCACGGCTACACACGCGGTTGATGTATTTTAATTAAGATAAACTTCAGGTTTTCTACAACCGGACATTAACAAATTCCCATCTGCCCATAACCGCAGGCACGACTTTCGAAAGTTCAATCCCTGCAGGGGTGTCCCAACTTAGCCCATCACAAGCTCTCACGGTCAACGAAGGATATTCCTTCTCCCAAGACAATCCGATCAGACTCGGCATCTCGGTTACAAGACATCCTCGACAATGGTAAAACAAGTCCAGCAAAGCCGCCTGAATGTGCCGACAAATCCCAATAGGAGCTGCACATATCTCGTTCTCAGGGCACACTCAGATGAGACTAGCTACGAGTAAAACCAACCCTCAAGTTTCCCTGAGGTGGCCCCGCAGGCAGCTCAGTTCGGACCAACAATCAGAGGAGCACTAGCCCGGGGGGGGGGGGGGTTAAAATAAGATGACCCGCGGGAGCGCGACTCCCAAGGGAAAAGTAGGTGGTGGTGAGGCAAATGGTAAAACTAATGTTGGACCTTGCTGGAGGAGTTTTATTCAAAGCGAACTATCATGGGGTTCCCATTATAACCCAACCGTGTAAGGAACGCAAAATCCGGGAACATAACACCGATATGATGGAAACTAGGGCGACAAGAGTGGAACAAAACACCAGGCATAAGGCCGAGCCTTCCACCCTTTACCAAGTATATAGATGCATTAATTAAATAAGAGATATTGTGATATCCCAACAAAATATCCATGTCCCAACATGAAACAAACTCCAGTCTTCACCTGCAACTAACAACGCTATAAGAGGGGCTGAGCAAAGCGGTAACATGGCCAAACAATGGTTTGCTAGGACAAGGTGGGTTAGATGCTTGGCTTAGCAACATGGGAGGCATGATATAGCAAGTGGTAGGTATCACAGCATAGGCATAGCAAAAGAGTGAGCATCTAGCAAGCAAAGATAGAAGTGATTTTGAGGGTATGGTCATCTTGCCTGAGATCCTGTAAGGAAGAAGAACGGGTCCATGAAGAAGATAAACAAACGTAGTCGAACGGATCCTCACACACACGACGTTATCGGAACCAACCCGAAGAAGCAACACCAGAAAGAAGCAAACAACATAGTAAACAACCAACACATCAACATGGCATGATCCACAATCGAGTATGATGCATGTCCGGTTTAATGAAGCATGGCATGGCAAAGTGCACAAACAACCCTACAAATTAAGTGGAGCTCAATATGCAACTCTGTTGCATATTGACGAAACACCACGTGACTTATTTAGTTCGATCATTTTTATGTACCCAATAATATTAAATGTTGTTAAACATGGCAAGAGGGTAGCAAATGAAAACTACCTATCTAGGCAAGTTTAAATGAGGCCGGAAACAACAAACAACAATTCCGGTAAATCCCCATATGCATATTTTGGTTATGGTACTGTTCTGCCCTAAACTATATTTTAGAGTTGTTAAACATGCAAAGTGGTGCCACCATGTTAAACTAGGCATTTTTCCACCCCATTTATAAAGTTTGTTAGGTTTGGAGCTACGGTTATTTAGTTATGAATTAAAGCATTTTAACATGGCATAGGAGCAAATTTAACCAAACAGCATTTTAAACATTTCAAACATAGATGAAAGTTGGAAATTATTAAACTAGATGAAATTCTAAGCAAGTGTCATATATAAATTATTTAGATCCGATGCACGGTTGTGGAGATATTAAATGCATGAAGTTTAGGGGCTTTTCTGTAAAACTGTAATCTCTGGAAAAATGATTAAAAACACAGCAGCAGGAAAAAAACTATACTGGGATGAATCGGAGATCTGGCCCAGGGGGCTGGGGCGCTCACCATGGGCTTGGCCTGTTCAAGAGAATATAGAGGAGGCCTGGCGCTGGGCCTTGGGGAGGCGCTAGCGGGCTAGCGATTAGCGATTGGGAAGTCAACGCGGGCGCTGGTCACTGGTCGTCCTCGTCCACGCGTGCTTGCATCCAGAAACAGGGGAAGCAGCGACCGACGCAGAGGAGGCAGCAGCAGGACGAACTCCGGCGGCGCTCGGAACCAGCAGGAGACGGCGAAGGCAAGGGGAATCCGACCGGATACAAGGCGGAGCGACTGGATCAGGCAAGGGTGGACTTGGAGCTCCAGGCGTCGGCGTTCTTGGCGGCTTGGTGCAGTTCGGCGCAGAGGAGAGGCGGATCCGGCGGGTGACGCGGCAGGGGAAGCAGGAGCCATCGACGTCGTCTCCGTCGCGGATGCAGGCGCGCAGCGGTGCAGGCTCGTTCGACAGGGAAATAGCAGCAGCGGCGCACTCGGCCAAGACGAGGCCGGCAGGCGGCGGGTCTGGGCAAGGGCAAGGTCCATGCGGGCGCGGTGGATCCGGCCAGTCCGAGGGTTTGGGAGGCGATTCCCGGCGATGAGGAACTCCGGCGGGACGGACTTGAGGAGCTCGGCGAGGGAACCAACCATGGCGTGGAGCTCTTGGTCCCTGCGGGGCAGAGAGAAAAACTGAGAGAAAGAGAGAGATGCAGGGAAGGAGAAGGAAAGAGTAGGGGAGGAGCGGCGACGGGGTCGGCCTGCAGGCCACTAGTGGCGCGCTCGGGCTCACGTGCGACGAGGAGGAGGCAGGGAGCAGGGGGGCTCTGGTTGGCGTGGTGGTGAAAGCGAGGAGGGGCTTTTTTTGGATCGGAGATGAACCCGAGGAGGAAGAGACAGGATGAGTAGCGGCGGCTCGATGGGACAAGGCTCCTAAATTTTAGGGTTTGGTCTAGGGGTTGGACTATATATAACAATAGGATTTTGGTTAGGGGCTATTAGGACCCTCCGATCGCAATCAGACGATCGCGAATAAAATAGTTAGGGAGTCCAAATAATAAAACGGAGACATTTTGTAGATGTTTGGGGATGATCCGGACACAACGGTGGCGATAGTCCGGGTCGGGTTCGGGACAACTTTCAGACGCGCGCGAGGGGTTCGATGCACTGTGCGGAGAGGGTTTTCGGACCGTGCAATCGCATCGGACGGCTCCGGACGCAAAGAGGGGTAGGTGGATGGACTAGATGGCTATGTTGAGGCTGAGAGGAGAGAAGAGAGAGAGAGAGGGCTCGACAGCAGTTTCCGGAGACCGAAAACGTCCGACGATAGACCGGCTATACTGCCGCTATAGTTTAACGGTTGGGCTATCAAACGAACTTCGAATGCGATGAAACTTGGCAGGCGACCTACTAACACTATAATAAGACCACACGCCAACTTTCAACCCATTCTGAGAACATTTTCCGGCCACTTATAAAATACTATTTCGGACATGCCGGGGGCGCGTGCAAGTGTGGTTGGGCTCAGAACGGATAACGGATGGAACTGGGGGAACCCGGACGGATGCAAGTTTTGAAAACATGATGATGCAATGCGGATGATGACGTGGCAAGATGAAACACGCAAGCAAATGACAAGGCAAAACAGTGAATAACTGGAGGACACCTGGCACATCAGTCTCGGGGCATCATAGGTCTGCTCCCCCTTCTCCACCTTCTTCAACGCCGTGCTTTCCCATTACGAAATTCATCTGCTGCACCCAGATCCCCAATCCGTCGCTCTTCTCGCTGTCTTTGCCTTTGTCTGTGAGGCCATGGTGGGCATCGCCCCCTCCGTGGCCCTTCTGCGTCATTTCTTCTCGCTGCACCTGACCGACCCGCGACAATGCTCGGGGTGCCTGAGCTTTCAGGCCGTGGCGGCGATGGCTGACTCGGGGATTGACTTTGAGCTCCCACCATCCGCGAGCGGGTTCCAGACACGGTGGGTGTATGTGGATGCCGGAGTGCTCAGCCCTTTGCTCTTGCCTCCGTCTGCGCCCACCATCCTCAGCTCCGGCTGGGCTCACGAGAAGCTTACAAGCCCCCGCCTCGCCTTCATCTAGCTCCGGCTGAGGAGGTTGAAAGACCTTGGCTTGACCGCGCCCATAGTGATGAAGGAGTTCCTCTGACGCCACGTCGCCCCACTCCAGCGCTATTCCCAGCCGATGTGGGCCCTATCTGTCGGCCCGGATCGCATGAGGCTTCAGGAGTCAGAGCTTCCGCTCGAGGCACGAAGGATGGTGCTTGAGGTCTTGGCGGGCAACCCCTCGCCAGCCGATATGCCACCGGTGGGCTGTCTCTTGTACTGTTGCTCAAACAGGGTGGAGTTCGCGGGGCAGATGCCCCCCTTTATCGAATGGGGGCTGCGTCCGGTTGGCCTTGAGGGGTCCCGAGAGAACCCCGTCATCGTGGTTCCCCTCCTTGTCGCCGGCATCGAACTTGCCCCAAGAGTGGGCGCAGGGGGCAAGCACCTCCAGAGGCCAGAGGCGTGGGCGCCGATGTGTCGAACCCGCCCGTAGTTCTTGAGGCATCATCTTCGGGAGCCCGTAACTCTCATGCTGAGGTGGCAGTTGAGGGGGCAACACAACCCGCTGCTCCCGAGGCCTCTGGAGGCCGTCGCGAGGCGGAACTTGATGGCTCTCCCCAGCTTGGCGCTCCTGAGGTCACCTGCTCGGGTGCTTCACCAGCCGCGCCCTGCACTGGTCGCCACGCCCAATGCTTCGGCCGGCTCCGTGTAGACTTCGATGCGCTCCGCAAGAGGAAGGGGTCCCAAGCTGTAGCAGTGGCGCCTTCGACCGTTGAAACAGAGGAAGTACATCGCCATAGATGAGTGAGTACCTTATCTTTGTATTCCTCGAGTGTGCTTCCCTTCCTGACGGTGGCTCTTTAGGACCCCAGCTTTTAAGGCCGTGAAGCCTCCCGGGGAGCAACCTCCTCCTGCATCGAGTCTCCCGTTGGGCTTGAGCGTCCCAGGCCAGCATGCTGCCTCCGGCGCGAGGTCGACCAGAGAGGTAGACGCGCAAGCCTGGCGCGTCAAGCCTGTGCTCCTGCCGTCTCTTCTCCGTGGCCTTGTCGAGGGTGCGATGAGCGTGCCAAGGGCTCCTCCTCTGGTTGTGGGCGGTGGTTGGATGGCTTCGGTCTTGGTTCCTTCTTCGAGTAGCGAGCCTCAACCCCACCGGGCTCCTGCCGAAACCCTGTCGGCGAGCCCCCAGCCCCCTGCCGAAAGGGAGCGAGCTGCTTCGGATCCCGGCGGCGGCCGCTGCTGTGGAGGACAGAATCGGCCACGCGCTCAAGCTTGTGCATGAACAGAGTGTCGTCCGCCACGAGCTCTTTCGGGAGGCGATGGGTGCGATGAGCCGGCTTGGCGGGGAGCTCGCGGATGTAGATGCGCGCCTTGAGGCCGAGGTTCTTCGCCTGATGTAGGAGTGGCACAAACTGAAGGTGGCCATCAACCTCGGGCGCCACCAGCGCAAGCTTGATAACACGAAGGCCGAGGCGTCTCTTCCAACCTCGCGTGAGGCCTGCGCTCGGGCCTTGGAAGAGGCCTGGGAAGCCGATCGTCGCCGCGAGATCGCGGAGAACCGCGCGTGGGAGCTCCAGGCCTGGAGCGGCAAGTGGAGGCACGCAAGGCCGCCCTAGCGTCGATGAAGGGGACGCCTGTCGCAGAGGAAGAGGTCCTGAGGCACGAGGAAGCGCTGACGCTGGAAGCCACGGAGCGCAACCTTGAGCTTGAGCGGTTGGAGACGAGGGAGCGCCAAATCGCCCAAGCGGAGGATGCTGTCGGTGCGCGCGAGGCCATGGCTTAGGAGGAGGTCGACCGCCGGGTGGCTGAGGCTCGCGTGGGTCCTGTGGGCAGGTACGACCTGAAGTTGAAGCTTGTGGAAGCCGAGGCTGTGGGCAGGACTAATGCCCTCAGGTCAGGGTTGGCTGAGGCGGAACATCGCGAGAAAGTCGCCGCAACTGCCCTGACCTCAGTGCAAGCTGATCTGGCTTCCGCTCGTGCCGAGCTGCTTTCCCTTCAGCAGCGGGTCACCAGCGCCGAGTCCTCCGCGCAATAGCAGGGAGGAAGCGCTCCGGCGGCGGACGCGGGATCCCGAGCACGCCCCATGCTCCAAAGCCTTAGCATCAGAGCCAACACGGTGCTAGGCGCCACCTGCAACGAAGATGCACCTCATCCCCACTCGAATGACTATGCCAGTCACCTACCTTTCTTCACCGACGTGGTGACACACCTGAAGAACTGATCCGAGAGGGCTCGCGTGCTTGTTGAGGAGAGGAGCCGCAGCCTGCTCAAGCGAGCTTTCTCCCGTGTCTTCAGCTACCTCCAGAACACCTACCCCAACTTCGAATTCGACGCCGCCATTGCCCCCGTGCCCGAGGCCATCCGGGGCAACCTGGCGCGCTGGGTAGAGGACAATGTGGATGGTCTAGTCAGAGCCTTCACCTCCGAGGATGACGCGGTGGTGGTCGCTGCGGATGAAGGCGACGTGGTCGACGATGGTGTGGGCAACATCGGCAATGGCAACGGTGACGCCGGTGATGAGGACGGCGACGCCAGCGATGGTGACGATGATGCCAGCGACGTGTCTGAGGGCGACCCAGAGGATGCAGTGAGTGATATGTCTGATTGAGCCTGTGCTTCCATGTTGCTGACCCTGTAAGTGAAAACTTGGGCACGGCCCTGAAAGTTGTAAGAGCATTTTGGGAGGGGGAGCCCCTCATGTAAACATATTACTGCCTCTATTCCTTAGGCCAAGCTGAAGATGTGTTTTCATGGACCTGCGAGTCACGTCACGAGCTTACCATTGAAATTTACCTTAGTCAGGATCGGCTCCCGACCAGCTCGTGAGGTCGTGAGCTCCTGAAGGGCTTGCCGATCCGTCCGAGAGGGCCTCGCGAGGAGCAAGCACCATCCATGGAAGGGCGTGCGTGCAGCGCACGCGCATCGCACCCAGCCCCCGCTCGTGAGGGGCTCGCGAGGAGGGAGGCAGCAGGTGCGAACTCTGAGTCGGGGCAAGGATCCAGATGGCAAGAAATCGAACGAACGAGAAAAGACACCCCCGCGCATACCAATGAAAATTCAACTTCAACTTAAATCCAAAGCCAGAAACAGGGCTACAGAAAAGAGGTTAAGAGCAAATGGCCGCATCCGGCACCTAGTCTAGTCTTCTTGTCTTCTCACCAGCGCGGAGCTAAGTGCTTCCACTTGGACGTGGGAGGGAGCCCCCGAGGCCCGAGGGCGGCACTCCCGAGACTCCGGGGCGTGTACTGCCCCACTCATTATTACGTGAGTGTGTCATGCGCGGAGATCTTCACAGGCGCGAGCCTTACTTCATATCGCCAGACGAGGGCCCCGCCTTGTGCCGCCCTCGATCACTGTTGGTGTGACCGGAAACCAGGATGAAGCGAAGGGGCAAAGGGGACGCCAGCGGCGCCCTCGGCAACCACGGGTCCTCTGCCGAGGGAAGGCTCACCAGCACCTCACCGACAGAGGGCCTACCTCCGGGGGAAGGCTTGCTCTGCACGATGCGGGGAGGGACCTGGCTCCGCCCCCTCCCCTGCAGCCCCTAGTGTGCTCCTCCTGGTGGGAGGGAGGCTGTTGAGCTGGGGCCGCCGTCCGCTGTTGTGACCTGATCCTCCTGTGACCCATGGTTAGCATAAGCTTGCTCCTGATAGATTAGTGGTACCCTGTAGCTGTTGTCGCCGGCATGGTCGGCGAGGCTCCCGGGGGGCTCCTGGAACGCCTCAGCTTCTAGCACCTCCTCCTCCCAGCCTGGCTCAAGGAACGAGCCAGGGTGATCTTCTAGCGCATACTCCTGGTCCATCATGCGGGCACGTAGGCCTCCGGGGCCGTCGCCCCGAAGACCTCGCCGAAGTGCCCCACGCTCCACGTTGCTAGGCCCAGCGCAGCGCCCTGAGGATGGTAGGGCGGTGCTTCACTGGGGCCGCGGGTGGCAACGCTCGTGCCCACGATCATTGGAGGTGGTGCGGGTGCGATTGGGCGTCCGGTGCTGCTGATCGCGCCGGTGTTGATGAGGCCTCCTGGCGCTCCTGGGGGCACGCGGGCGCGGCGAGGCCTGCCATGCGATCCGGCCGTGGCCTGAGGCGTGAGCAGGGAGCAGAAGGGCGACGCTCCTGAGGCTGCGACATCTAGTAGCCCGGAGACACGCTCCAACAATGCGTCCCAACTGCTTTCCATCAGCCGGCACCGCAGCATCTCCCGAGCCACCATGAGCGCAGCCCTCATGTTTGCTTGTTCCCGTCGGGTGTGCGGTGTTGTGGCTGCAGCATGGCTTGAGGCCCTTGTGGCTGCCCGCGCTTGTCGTGGAGTAAGGGTGGACGACGTTTGACCGCGCCGCCCGCACCCTGTAGTGTTTGGCGGCGCGCGTGTCGCCTGGGGCATAGGGTTGAGGTCTTCTTGGGCGGACGGCGCCGCCCGGGCCAGCCATGCTGCCCAGCTGTCGGCGTTGGTCCACGGGTCGCCAAACATCAGAACCGCGGAGTGTCGGCGGATTAACTGGTGGAAGAGAAGCTTCGACGCACCCCTACCTGGCGCGCCAAATGTCGGATTTCGGGTTCCGGCAAAACCCTTAAGGTTCGAACACCGGGGTGCGCACAAAGATCTCTCCCCCTCTCTAGCTCGCACACTCCATGATCTCACGGCCTATCTCGACGGACCCAAAGAACACGAGACAAAAGATTTATACTGGTTCAGGCCACCGTTGTGGTGTAATACCCTACTCCAGTGTGGTGTGCTGGATTGCCTCTTGGGCCAAGGATGAATAGTTACAAGGGAAGAACAGCCTCCTGAGGAGAGGTGTTCTTGTGCTTGGTGAGCTTGTGTGGTTGAGGATTCTCTCTCTAGATCACCCCCTGCTATGGTGGTGGCTAGTCCTATATATAGAGGCCCGAGTCCTCTTCCCAAATATTAGGCGGGAAGGGATCCCACAATGGCCAATTTGAAGGGAGACAACTAGTACAAGCTATCCTGAGAAAAGTAGTCTTCGCCTGCCAAAGGCTCTGGTGGTTACGCCTTCTTGGGCTCCACGGTGACCTCCGTCCTGCTGTCTTGCTGGTCTTGGTCTTTTTACACCAATATGGAAACCTTTGCCTGATGCCTCAGGACTCCTCGCTTGCGCTTGTCCCTTTAGCACCAAAGAGGAAACGAGGACACTACGCGCGCTGGCGCCCGCCTGGCTCCAGTCGTCATGGCTTGCGTCACACGAACCTCGCGAGGAGTCCCTTGCCTTGATCTCTACGCCCCTCGCGAGCCATCCTAGTGGGGCTGCCCCTGAGGAGGTCTTGCATCGTCCGCCTCGCGAGGCTCGGCCCCTCGCCAGGGTCTTGAGTGTTTGCTGGTGAAGAAGGGCCGTGTAGGGCTGCTGGTGGAGCCACGCTGCGGGCCATAGGCAGGCAAGTCTGGGGACCCCCGTTCCCAGAATGCCGACAAGCTCCATTGCCCAAAAACCCAACGGATCCCCTTCTAATGAGGATGCTGGTCCCGGTGCCCTATCAGGCGCCGGATAAAAAGGTTGAGAAGAAGATCAAGGGAGCCAACTATGGTCTCCGCCGCAAAGGCACTTCGGACGTGATGTTCAGAGAGACCGAAACTCATTCCTCCGAGGAGGAGGAGGCCGACAACAACCTTTCCTTGAAGGGGAATAAGAAGAAAATGGCGGCCTCCAGAGATCCAGAGGTGGAGGCGCCCAAAAGGGGGAAAATATCCCTCCCCGACGGCTCGTATTAGGACGTCGAGGCCACCCTCGAGTGGCAGCCTAGGCCGAAGCCCCTTGCCGAGTCGTAAGTATCCGAAGATGCCGTACATAAGTTCAGTTTTGATGATTATGGTATATAACGTTTTGTATGGTGTAGTCCAGCACGCGATCTTCCCCAACAGTCATCAAAGGGAAACTCTTTGGATCCAAGGATGATGGAGAGTGAGTCACCTTCGCGAGCCTCCCCGCCTATCGCCACAGACGACACCGAGGTGTTGTCCCAGAGGGCTTCTCCGGGGCACGGGGCGGTACGGGAAGCCATCAGAACGGCGCCAGAGGGTAATACCTCAGCCGGCGAAAACACGGGGGGAGCAATCCCCTCGGGACTAATGGCGGGGGTCTAGACCAGTCAGGCCCCCAGCCGAACACTATTCTTGGAAACCCAAGTGGCTCCGAAATCGAATAAGTGACCTTCCTCAAAGGAGAGGGGAGTGCCAACTCCCGCGACAACCTTCGCTAATCCAGAGGTGATAAGCATGCTGATGGAAGCACTGCAACGTGCTTCCATCATGGAGGAGCACCGCACCCTAATGGGTGTGGTGATTGAAAAAATTCAGTCCGCCAAGAGCGGGATGAACGAAGCCTTCACTAGCCTACTAACAGGCTCCGAGGTATGCAATGTAATATTCCTGACCGCCTTTCATATGAAAAAGATGCCTGTGTATATATAGTAGCCCCTGAGACTCTGGTCATCCCTTTTTTTAAAGGTGGCGAACACATGATCAATAATTTTCGCAGGAGATAATGTATGTTTATATGTTGAAATGCAGGCTTCACTGTTAGCGGCGACCGTACAGGCCGCCGAAGTATCTGAACTTAAGCGTAAGCTGGGGCTGGCTTATGGGGATCTTGTCCGCATCAACAAATGATTTGATGAGGCACAAGGTATGTTTTAGAACATTTCGTTCATGCATGTATTAATACGCAGATAGTGAGTCAAAGCTCATGCGCTGCTATGTGTATGATTGCAGGCAGCGCGGCTGCGGTTGAGGCCCTTAGGGGTGAACTTGTGCAGGCCCAGGAGTAGGCGAGGGTGAACAAGGCGGCCGCTGATAAAGCGGCCGAGGACTTGAAGTCCGAGCAGGTTGTTTGCTACGAGTACGAGGATCGGGTGACCGAAGTGGAGCAGGAACTCAAGGACGCCGCTGACAAGTGCAAGTCCCTAGAGGAGAAGAGTAAAGCTTAGGCGACCGACCTTGCCAAGGCCCTTAAAGATGCCAAGGAGGCGCAGGCTGAATCCCAAGCCATGTGTGAGGAGATTAAGCAGGCCGGTCAAATAGCGGCTGGTAAGCCTTTTCCCTTACAGAGTAAATTCGGCAATCAGACGCATGTTTTACTCACACGACTATGGAGTGCTCCAGATGCCTTTGCGGATCTTCCGAAGAGCGCCGCCGACGCCGCATAGTTCTTCCGGGCCCAGGAGGGCCACGCGACAGAGAAGCTATTCTGGTCCCAGTTCGTGGCGCGGGAGTGTCCCGCGCTGCTGAATGACCAGATGGCGCAGTGGGACGAGCTGCATAGGATGTGTGGATTGGCTAAGTGGGACGTCATAGTCCGGCTGTGGCCAACCGAATCCATTCCGAGCAGCTACTTCAGCCTAGTGCAATGACTTGTTGACGCACTGCCCCATATTGACGCGGTCAGGCGATCGTCATGTATAGAAGGTGCACTGCTGGCATTTGCCCATGTCAAGTTGCACTGGGCCAAAATGAAGGCCGCCATCGTGGCCCTCTGCTACCTCTTGAGCACTGTGTTGGTTTTCCCTTGAAGAGGAAAGGGTGATGCAGCAAAGTAGCGTAAGTATTTCCCTTAGTTTTTGAGAACCAAGGTATCAATCCAGTAGAAGATCACGCTCAAGTCCCACGCACCTACACAAACAAATAAGAACCTCGCAACCAACGCGATAAATGGGTTGTCAAGCCCTTCACGGTCCCTTACGAGAGTCAGATCTGATAGATATGATTAGATAATGTTTTTGGTATTTTTATGATAAAGATGTGAAGTAAAACAAAAGGCAAAAGAAATAACTAAGTATTGGAAGATTAATATGATGGAAGATAGACCCGGGGCCATAGGTTTCACTAGTGGCTTCTCTCAAGAGCATAAGTATTACGGTGGGTAAACAAATTACTGTTGAGCAATTGATAGAATTGAGCATAGTTATGAGAATATCAAAGTATGATCATGTATATATACATCACGTCCGAGACAAGTAGACCGAAACAATTCTGCATCTACTACTATTACTCCACACATCGACCGCTATCCAGCATGCATCTAGAGTATTAAGTTCATAAGAACAGAGTAATGCTTTAAGGAAGATGACATGATGTAGAGGGATAAACTCATGCAATATGATATAGACCCCATCTTTTTATCCTCGATGGCAACAATACAATACGTGTCGGTTACCTTTCTGTCACTGGGATTGGGCACTGCAAGATTGAACCCAAAGCTAAGCACTTCTCCCATTGCAAGAAAGATCAATCTAGTAGGCCAAACTAAACTGATAATTCAAAGAGAAATGCAAAGATAAACCAATCATATATAAAAGAATTCAGTGGCGAATCAAATATTGTTCATAGATAATCTGGGTCATAAACCCACAATTCAACGGATCTCGACAAACACACCGCAAAAGAAGATTACATCGAATAGATCTCCAAGAAGATCGAGGAGAACTTTGTATTGAGAACCAAAGAGAGAGAAGAAGCCACCTAGCTAATAACTATGGACCCGCAGGTCTGAAGTAAACTACTCACACATCACTGGAGAGGCCATGGAGTTGATGTAGAGGCCCTCCGTGATCAATGCCCCCTCCGGCGGAGCTCCGGAAAAGGCCCCGAGATGGGATTTCTCGAGTACAGAAGTTGCGGCGGTGGGATTAGGTTTTCGTGGTGCTTCTGGATGTTTGGGGGGTACGTGGACTTATATAGGAGGAAGAAGTACATCGGTGGAGCAATGAAGGGACCACGAGGGTGGAGGGAGCGCCTATGGGGGTAGGCGCGCCCCCTGCCTCGTGCCTTCCTCCCTTGTTTCTTGATGGCCACTCCAAGTCTCCTGGATCACGTTTGTTGAGAAAATCACGTTCCCGAAGGTTTCATTCCGTTCGGACTCCGTTTGATATTCCTTTTCTACAAAACCCTAAAATAGGAAAAAACAACAATTTGTGCTGGGCCTCCGGTTAGTAGGTTAGTCCCAAAAATGATATAAAAGTGTAAAATAAATCCCATTAACATCCAAAATAGATAATATAAAGCCCATAAGTGGCTATCATAATGGATTCATATGGTAATTTAATTTTCTTTCTAGGGAAGTGTTCCATGCCTTTATTTAATGGAAATTGGAATTTGATATTCCCTTCCTTCATATCAATAATTGCACCAATCGTTCTAAGGAAAGTTCTACCAAGAATAATAGGACATGAAGGATTGCAATCTATATCAAGAACAATGAAATCTAAGGGCACATAATTCCTATTTGCAACAATAAGAACATCATTAATTCTTCCCATAGGTTTCTTAATAGTGGAATCCGCAAGGTGCAAGTTTGAAGAACAATCATCAAAATCACGAAAACCTAGCAAATCACACAAAGTTTTTGGAATCGTGGAAACACTAGCACCCAAATCACACAAAGCATAACACTCATGATCTTTAATTTTAATTTTTATTGTAGGTTCCCACTCATTATAAAGTTTTCTAGGGATAGAAACTTCCAACTCAAGTTTTTCTTCATAAGATTGCATCAAAGCATCAACGATATGTTTAGTAAAAGCTTTATTTTGACTATAAGCATGAGATGGGATTTCTCGAGTACAGAAGGTTGCGGCAGTGGGATTAGGTTTTCGTGGTGCTCCTGGATGTTTGGGGGGTACGTGGACTTATATAGGAGGAAGAAGTACGTCGGTGGAGCAACGGAGGGCCCTTGAGGGTGGAGGGCGCGCCCAGGGGGGTAGGCGCGCCCCTGCCTCGTGCCTTCCTCCTTTGTTTATTGACGACCACTCCAAGTCTCCTGGATCACGTTTGTTGAGAAAATCACGTTCCCAAAGGTTTCGTTCCGTTTGGACTCCATTTGATATTGCTTTTCGATGAAACCCTAAAATAGGCAAAAAAACAACAATTTGGGTTGGGCCTCCGGTTAGTAGGCTAGTCCCAGAAATGATATAAAAGAGTAAAATAAAGCCCATTAACATCCAAAATAGATAATATAATAGCAAGGAGCAATCAAAAATTATAGATACGTTGGAGACGTATCACCCTCGAAGGTCCGCCCGGAGGCAAGGACCACCGTACGCCGGAGCGCTACTTTGACGACGTCCTGGAAGGTGCCCACTTGATAGAGGGCCAGTGTTAAAAGGACATCATGTTGGAGTGAATGTGTCCGAACTGCCGGAATGTTGTATAAACCAAAGCTTTGTTATATAAACCAAGGCCTTGTAATATATTTTTGTTTATCTTTAAGGTGTTGTGCCTCCTGTGCGGCCGTTTGTATTACTGAGAGTTTGCCAATCGTCGGCTTCAGCCCCCACGTAGATATTATGAGGGTGTTCGGAGTAGTACCTGACCACACTTTAACCCAACGTTTTGGTCTGTAAAGGAGGTGTCAATGCAGCGAACCAGGCAACCAGACTATGCAGCTTTATCGTTCTTAGTTAGCCATATGAGTTTGACGATGGGGCTATAAAGGAGCCCCTGGTGCTTATGCGGCTATCCAAAATTGGTTGCCTTACACGTGTTACTGGAAGATAGCCAGTCCTTCGTGTAATACAGAAGAAATCACTAGGGGTTTAGTAAGTCTTCGAAATGCTAACCAGCTCTCGTCGCATCATGACAGTCAGTTTTTGGCTTTCTCTACTGAGGTGCTTGACCGGGTAAACCGGAAGCACAATCCTAGTAGTTCTCCCTTTACTACCTTAGCTGAACAAGCGAAACGTAAGGTGGTAATCACAGGAGCCGGGCAACCCAACTATTGACCAAAGACATGATTCAGAGTCGATGCATATAATGCCATTTTCGGGACGCTGAAGTGTACTTATAAAAGTGTTCGGACTTTTTTGTTTTTAAAGAAAATGTAAATGGCTGAATAAAGCCCCTGGCGATTTAAGTCGTACCGAGGTGTATATGCCAATTTGACGTAAAGGGGAAAATAGATGAAGAGATAAGCCAATACTGATCAAGGTTAGGCGGAACTGTTTCCATTATAATCTGATTGGTACGTCAACACGGAGGATGCCATAAGCATCACGGATATTTTACATGCCGAGACCAAGGGAAAGCTGTGTATAGTTCCTAAAGAGGAAACATGATCTTAAAGATCCTTTAGACACTCTGTCGCACGTTTGCGCCGCTTTGCACCTTGGTGTATGATCTTTTGAGAGGATCAACCATCGAGTGTTCATAAGGGGCCTAGACAGGGGCCCTTGTTATCACAGAAGGTGATGTGGGTTGTAAAGAACCTGAAAAAGAATAATGAGAAGAACAAAATGAAGAATATGATGGTCCGGATAGGGCCGAACCATATTGTGGACTTTATTTTTGGTAGGCCTCCGTCCTAGCCCATGGTATATTTAGTGTGTAGTAGTGTACGCGTGGTACATATGCCGCTATCAGGTCGGGGCACTGACGAAGGCTGAATTGCTAGTCTAGCTTTACATAAGCCGGACTTTCATTCGGCATGGTAGGCTGGACTCGTTTAACAATGTCCTGGGCTTGACTGCCGGTGTAGTATTTGGCTTGATAAGGCTACCCAGTGCTTCGGATGCGAGAGCCACGGTACGGAGGGTGCGCTCCATGTTTACATTAACAGTAATAACGCCACATGGTCCAGGCATCTTGAGCTTTAGATAAGCGTAGTGCGGGACTGCATTGAAACGGGCGAAAGCGGTTCGTCCGAGCAGTGCATAATAGCCATAGCGGAAAGGGACAATATCGAAGATCAAGTCTTCACTACAGAAATTATCCGACGAACCGAAGACCACTTCCTACATTATGGACCCTGTGCAGTAGGCCTCTACGCCGGGTATTACTCCTTTAAAGGTAGTTTTCGTGGGCTTGATTCTTGATGAATCGATACCCATCTTGGGAACGGTGTCCTGATAAAGCAGATTAAGGCTGCTACCTCCGTCTATGAGGACGCGCGTGAGATGGAACCCATCGATAATTGGGTCGAGGACCAATGTTGTTGAACCTCGATGATGGATACTGGTCGAATGGTCTCTGCAATCGAAAGTGATCGGGCAAGCTGACCATGGGTTGAATTTTGGGGCAACTGGCTCTATGGCAAAGACGTCCCTTAGTGCGCGCTTGCGCTCCCTCTTAGGGATATGTGTAGGATATATCATATTCACCGTTTTTAACTCAGGAGGAAATTTCTTCTGTCCCCCTGTGTTCGGTGGGCGAGGCTCTTCATCATCGTCCTTGCTGGGCGGCCCCTTCCCCTTATGTTTGGCGTTTAACTTGTCGACCTGTTTAAAGACCCAAAAATTTCTGTTGGTATGATTGGCAGGCTTGTCAGGGATTCCATGAATCTGGCAAGGCCGATCGAGTATTCTATCCAAACTAGACGGAGCATCCTTGTTTCCTTTGAATGGCTTCTTCCGCTGATCGGGTTTAGAGCCACTGGCGTTGACCGCCGTATCTTTGGTAGATTCATTATTGTTTCGACGCTTGTGTTTGTTGCGTCATGGCTTGCCATTGCCATCCCTGGCTTCGGAGATGCTAGGGTCACTGGTGCTATTGCTTCTACGAGCTAACCAGCTATCTTGTCCCGCGCAAAGCGGGTCATAAGTGCGGTAAGGGTTGCCATGGACTTTGGTTTTTCTTGGACGAGGTGTCAGGCGAGCCACTCGTCTCGGACGATGTGTTTAAAGTCCGCGAGAGCTTCGGCGTCCGGACAGTCCACAATTTGGTTCCTTTTAATTAAGAACCTGGTCCATAGCTTCCGGGCTGATTCTCCAGGTTGCTGGACTATGTGACTAAGGTCATCTGCGTCTGGAGGTCGAACATAGGTGAAAGAAATATGCCCTAGAGGCAATAATAAAGTTGTTATTTATATTTCCTTATATCATGATAAATGTTTATTATTCATGCTAGAATTGTACTAACCGGAAAGTTAGTACATGTGTGAATACATAGACAAACAGAGTGTCCCTAGTATGCCTCTACATGACTAGCTCATTAATCAAATGTGGCCAAGTTTCCTAGCCATGGACATGTGTTGTCATTTGATGAATGGGATCACATCATTAGAGAATGATGTGAAGGACTAGACCCATCAGTTAGCTTAGCACTATGATCGTTTAGTTCATTCCTATTGCTTTCTTCATGACTTATACATGTTCCTATGACTATGAGATTATGCAACTCCCGAATACCGGAGGAATACCTTGTGTGCTATCAAACGTCAGAACATAACTGGGTGATTATAAAGATGCTCTACAGGTGTCTACGATGGTGTGTGTTGAGTTGGCACAGATCGAGATTGGGATTTGTCACTCTGTGTATCGGAGAGGTATCTCCGGGCCCTCTCGGTAATGCACATCACTATAAGCCTTGCAAGCAATGTGACTAACACTAGTACGCGTCGGTCCTAAACAAAAGGTATTTAACCCCATTCCGCGATGGCATTCGGAACCGTCGCCAAGTGAGTGAGGGCGATAGGGGGGTCCTTCCCACACGACCCAGAAACCGTTGGGGATATGCCCTCCTGGCACACACGCTCGACAAAATGAGGCCGTGTGCGACCGGCAGGCACTCAAATATAGAAATATGTACAATAGTGCTCAAAAATACAATTATACAGGCGAAATCATTTCTGATCGTAAGTACATCCCACACAGTCAGTCACCACTAAACGTCTCCGTTCGTATATACATCCCACACAGTCACTACAAGGAAAATGTTTGCGCAAGGTGGCGTAACACAAAAAGTTTTGAAGAGAATGTCATGTGTGATTGTTCATTGATCCAACACGGTTTATTCCTAGAAACTGTGTGCGTTGCCTGAGGTCATCGCCCACGGTGTTTTCTCATTAACCGTTTGCAATAGGAAAACCCAATTAGCAAGCTAATTGGCCAATTAGCAAGCTAATTGCCCTATTATTAATAATCCATTTACTAATCTAATTGACATTCATATTAAGCACATATTATATTCCAAGGAAGCATGATTTCATAATTGAAATACATCGGAGTACAACATGATATAGCTTCAGCACTCAGCTACCCCATTACACAACTGCACCAGCAGCAAGTTTCACATGCAACATCTAGAACCTTTCGAAATTAGCATCATAGACGGTACATAGAGAGATGCATCTCATCTGGAAAACTGCTGAAGTGGAAGTCGAATATTGAGCCTTCATTCATGTTGAAGGTCTTTGCAACTTTAGGCCAGTGCGTGTGGATGATTGACCGTCCATCCTTCGACCTCTTCGGGAACACTTCAATATTGAATCGTGGGTGTTGTATGAAAACTTTCCTCGCCTCCTGACCACAGAGGTGGTTTGAGAGGTAATCATCAGTGAAGCCTGAAAACAAGGATGTGCATAAATATCTTCTCTATATTGGAAATGGGGCAAAGGAATACAAAAAGGCAAGGTATTATAGTTAGTACCATCTTGTAAACCTCAGTGCTTACCATTGTTTCCCTGCAACACATATAAGGTAGTTAATCATCAGGTTAAGTAAGGGTTCACATGCTATTAGTAAAATATGTTGATGATAAATAAGCACATTGCAGATTCATCAGATTAATTCAAGCCACATGGAAAACCCATTTATCCAAACCAAGCATGATTAAGAACTAGGAAATATATCACTTGTATATGTTTCTCATGTATTAAGTGCAACCAAATTCGATTTATTCCTCACATGGTATACAATAACAGAATGCAGCCACAACAATTGAACATCGCATTGCAGAATTGAACCAAGCAGTTAACTAAACACCACAACAAATGAACCAAACGATAAGTGAGCACCACGTTGCACAATATAACAAATTCCTAATAGAAGATCAGATAGTTAGCCAAACCAAGCATGCTTAACAACTTGGAAATATAGCAATTGTATTTGTTTCAGATAGTTAACCAAACCAAGCATGCTTAACAACTAGGTAATATATCACTTGTATATGTTTCTCATGTATTTAGTGCAACCAAATTTGATTTATTCCTCACATGGTATACAATCATAGAATGCAGCCACATCAATTGAACATCACATTGTAGAATGGAACCAAGCAGTTAACTAAACACCACAACAAATGAACCAAACATTAACTGAGCACCACATTGCACAATATAACATACTCCTAATAGAAGATCAGATAGTTAGCCAAACCAAGCATGCTTAACAACTTGGAAATATAGCAATTGTATTTGTTTCTCATGTATTTAGTACAACAAAATTCGATTTATTCCTCACATGGTATACAATAACAGAATGCAGCCACAACAATTGAACATCGCATTGCAGAATTGAACCAAGCACTTAACTAAACACCACAAACAAGTGAACCAAGCCACAACAAATGAACCAAGCAGTTAACTAAACACCAATTGAACAATATAACATACTCCTAATAGAAGATCAGACAATTAACCAAACCAAGCATGCTTAACAACTTGGAAATATTGCACCCTGAAGAATTGAACATCACATTTGCAGAATTGAACCAAGCAGTTAATTGAACACCACATTGCACGACATATAGAACATATACACTATAGCAGAAGATTGCATGGTAAAAGAAGATAACACAATTCACTAGAATTTTTTAAGGAAAGGCAGTAGCTAGCAAAATGAACATGGGTCCTTATAGTGAGCTAATAAGACAAGCTACTCCTCATTGTCGAAGATATTGATGACGATTGGCTCCTTGGACATGGAACATGGCGAGGCCTCTGCATAGTGGGTGCCCTCGTTGTAGTGGTGAGTTGCCTGAGCCGCTCCAGGAACCAACCCACTGGCTCTCGAGATGAGGTAAGCACATGCACGCTGAGAAAACACCTCGTAGTCTTTGTCAAAGGCACCGACAATGGCCTCGAGAAAACGCCATGAACTGTTGTTTAAAGCAGCCAACCGCGTCGCGGCGTCAGCGCGCGAGGCGTCAATGGTGGCCTTGACAGCGAGGTGCTCCTCCAAGATCTGGGGGTCGGCACGAATGGCAGCCATCGCGACCTCATCCGCGCGTGCGGCCGTGATTTTGCTTCTTCGCTGCCAAATGCTCCTTGAGGTCCTGGCTATACTGCGTGCACCATGGCTTAGGCCGGCACTTATTTGGTGGAGTGGTCGGTGATTTGGGTGGAAGGTGTCGCGCTTGCGCTGGTAGTCGGGGCATGTGGGATGTGGAAGGAGGAGGAGGATGGGGGTCGGGTGTGGATTACCTGCCTGGATAGGCGAGGTTGAGCAACGTGAAGGAGGGTCGCCGGCGAGGAGGCGGCGGCGCTGCAAGCAAGGAGTGAAGGTTTCAACTTGGAAAGGATGGCGAAAAGGGGGGAAATGTGGCTTTTCGTAAGGGGGAGGGGGCGGGGAGGTAGATATTTTCTGCGGAAGCCGAAAATTTGGAATCGCTTCAGCAAAAAAAGCTAGCGCGCAAAGTGTCATCAGACACGGTCCCTTATTCAGACATGGTCCGAAGATATTTTGTGCTGCATCTCACACGGTTGGTTATAATAAACTGTGTGAGATCTACTTGATTTGAATTACATAATGGGGTCACAACGGCCATGGACGGTGTTTGAATTGCTATACCTTTTATCTGCAGTGATCATAAAAGAATTGGACTTATTCAGGGTTTGTTTTGACACTTTTATGCATTAAGTGAGTTTTCAATGCATTTATATGCATATTCAAATTTAAACTACATGCACATGCTCCAGTGCATATAAATTGGTCGAAAAATCAAATCTTTGTCCTTGGGTGCATGCTTAGGTCCCATGCAAGAAATGGGAATGAATTTCAAACACCATGGCACCATTGATAGCCGGCAAAACATTGAGATGCCTGTTTTTTAAATTCTAGTAAATCCAAAACTCGTCTAAAATTCATGAAACATGGCATGCTATCATGGAGCAGCCTCAACATGCCGTGGTAAATTTTTTGTCCCATTTGGGGCAGGTTTGGGTATATGCTTCTCACAAACCGAAGCTTCTCACAACAAGCATGATGGTTTTCGGTAGGGAACGTCCCACCTTTGGGGACAAAACGATATCCATTGCCTCTTATTGCTTTGAATTTTTTTTCTCGTGTCAACATAGAATAACAGGAGTGTTGTGTGAATTTTTGTGATTTTAAAGGGTTCGTTTGGACTTTTTTTATGCATTAAGTGAGTTTTCAATGCATTTATGTGCATAATGCAAATTTTAAATACATGCACATGCTCCAGTGCATATAAATTGGTCGAAAAATTAAATCTTTGTCCTTGGGTGCATTCTTAGGTCCCATGCAAGAAATGGCAATGAATTTCAAACACGATGGCACCATTGATAGCCGGCAAAACATTGAGATGCCTAGTTTTAAAATTCTAGTAAATCCAAAACTCATCTGGAATTCATGAAACTTGGCATGCTATCGTGTAGCAGCCTCAACATGACGTGGTAAATTTTTTGTCCCATTTGGGGCAGGTTTGGGTATATGCTTCTCACACACCAGAGCTTCTCACAACAAGCATGATGGTTTTCGGTAGGGAACGTCCCACCTTTAGGGAAGAAACGATATACATTGCCTCTTATTGCTTTCAATTTTTTTTCTCGTGTCAACATAGAACAACAGGAGTGTTGTGTGAATTTTTGTGATTTTTCAGGGTTTGTTTGGACATTTTTATGCATTAAGTGAGTTTTCAATGCATTTATGTGCATAATTCAAATTTTAAGTACATGCACATGCTCCACTGCATATAAATTGGTCTAAAAATAAAATATTTGTCCTTGGGTGCATGCTTTGGTCCCATGCAAGAAATGGGAATGATTTTCAAACTCCAGGGCACCGTTGATTGCCGGGAAAACATTGAGATACTTTGTTTTTAAATTCTAGTAAATCCAAAACTCGTCTGAAATTCATGAAACTTGGCGTGCTATCATGGAGCGGCACCCGACATGCCGTGGTAAATTTTTTGTCCCATTTGGGGTAGGTTTGGGTATATGCTTCTCACAAATCGGAGCTTCTCACAACAAGCATGATGGTTTTCGGTAGGGAACGCCCCACCTTTGGGGACGAAACGATATCCATTGCCTCTTATTGCTTTCAATTTTTTTTGTCATGTCAACATAGAACAACAGGAGTGCTGTGTCAATTTTTGTGATTTTTCGGGGTTTGTTTGGACATTTTTATGCATTAGCAGAGTTTTCAATGCATTTATGTGCATAATTCAAATTTGAACTACATGCGCATGCTCCAGTGCATATAAATTGGTTGAAAAATCAAATCTATGTCCTTGGGTGCATGCTTAGGTCCCATGCAAGAAATGGGAATGAATTCCAAACACCAGGGCACCGTTGATTGCCGGGAAAATGTTGAGATGCCTAGTTTTTAAATTCTAGTAAATCCAAAACTCGTCTGAAATTCATGAAACTTGGGATGCTATCATGGAGCAGCACCCGACATGCCATGGTAAATTTTTTGTCCCATTTGGGGCTGGTTTGGGTATATGCTTCTCACAAACCGGAGCTTCTCACAACAAGCATGATGGTTCTCGGTAGGGAACGCCCCACCTTTGGGGACGAAACAATATCCATTGCCTCTTATTGCTTTCAAATATTTTTCTCGTGTCAACATAGAACAACAGGAGTGTTGTGTGAATTTTTGTGAATTTTCGAGGTTCGTTTGGACATTTTTATGCATTAACTGAGTTTTGAATGCATTTATGTGCATAATTCAAATTTGAATTACATGTGCATGCTCCAGTGCATATATATTGGTTGAAAAATCAAATTTGTGCCCTTGGGTGCATGCTTAGGTCCCATGCAAGAAATGGGAATGAATTTCAAACACCTGGGCACCGTTGATTGCCGGCAAAACGTTGAGATGCCTGGTTTTTAAATTCTAGTAAATCGAAAACTCGTCTGAAATTCATGAAACTTGGCATGCTATCATGGAGCGGCACCCGACATGCTGTGGTATTTTTCATGTCCATTTTGAGAGAAGGCACACTCGAATAATGACTGCCAACAAAGGCATTTTGAAAAAACATCTGCCACTTTAATATCTGAAACGTTTGTATAGTTCAAATCGTGTGCGTTTGGTTAACCATTCACGTGATGCCACGTGTCTTGGTTTTAATGGCTATTGGAGGTGCCTCGTGGACAGCTGCTTGATTGAACATGAGGCGTGCGAGCGCAGTCTGGTGTGCGGGCTCACCGGGAAGCATACAAGCTGTTCAACACAGGATCTGTGCATCTCTTCGACGCAAACGGTTCTGATTACGGTTTGCAAATTAAAGCCATACTTTGGTGCTAAGCCAAGAGACACTGCGATTTGTCAAAATATGCAGCTAAAAATCAATATCACTATCTATTTTTTGCAACTAAAATTCAGTAATTAAGCATAGATTACATTCATACTAGAGATTAAGAAGTCGTTCTCAACGGGAAGCGAGACAACCTTGGACCGCCGCCCGCCTCGCTCCCACTGGTCTATATTAATGGCGCCACCGAGAGGCCCCACCCCCATCCTAACCACACACACAATTCCTCTCTCTCCGCCTGCATCCTCGACGCCGCTCTGAGTCCTCAAAGCCATCAGTGTACGAGGATGCCGCCGAAGCGCCCAATCAGAGGGAGTTGCGACGCCAGGGCTGCTGAAGCACCGGAGCACGACATCAACATGGAGACAGAGGTTTTCGTCCCCATCGAAGAGGTGGAGAACAAGGCTGCCAACAAGCGGAGGCGGGTCGAGAAAGAACCACAAGCGACTCCAGCAGGCCTAGACTTCATCAACAACCTCCCTGATGATATGTTGATAGTCATCATATCCCTCCCCCACTCCAAAATTGGGCGAGGACAGCCGCCGTTTCCCAGCGGTGGTGCACCCTATGGCTCCGCACCCCTGTCGACCTCCTCCGCACCCACAAGCTCTGCCATGGCTATCACCATAGCTTGGATGCATTCCCCCAGATCATCGGTAGCCACCATGGCCCAATCAAAGGCCTTATCGCGGGCAAGTTCCGTTCCAATGGCAAGGAGCGAGCCAAGCTTGATGAGTGGTTCCGATCCCGCGCCATAGACCAGCTCGAGAAGCTAAGTTATAATGATGGGCATTTGAGCTTGCTGCCAACGTCCATGCTCCGCTTAGCGCCCATGCTGCGCCTTGCCAAGTTCATGAACTGCCATCCCCCCTAATGACGTGCCCGCTCTTTTTCTACCACGACTGAAGCACCTCGAGATCGTCGCCGTCCGCACCCCAAAGGATAACATGGAGCGCCTCCTCCGTGGCTGTACTGCACTCAAGTTCCTTCGTCTTCAGGCAATGAATAGGTCGAGTACCTTGCACATCACCTCGAGGACTCTCCGCACTATTTATGTGTGTTGTTGGTGCTGCAACGAGAGATCAGAAAAGGTGGAGCACAATATGGTCATCCAGGACACACCTTCACTTGAGAGATTACTTGTAGTTGATCAACAAGGTTCAATAAGAATCAATGTCATTTCTGCGCCAAAATTGAAAGTGGTGGGCTACTCGTCTGTCAAATACTACAACTTTCAGGTACAACAGTCGCCTTATATACCTCTCCTTCTTGATATCAATGTTATTTCTAGTTTTGAAGATGTATGTTCGTCTGTCATCCAGCGAAGCTTCATCCAGACTCTGGGCACAGTGAAGGTCTTGGCACTAGAATCCATCATCCCCAACCTGGACGAAGTTTTGAGTTGCCTGAGATGCTTTCCGTGCCTGAAGAAGCTGTATATCGAGGTGATGTTCCTTTCCTGTTAAATGTTAACCATAAGGGAGTTCAATTTTTTGGACCTTTTCCCAAGTTTACAATGACAATGTACTACGATTTCTGAAGGAATTTTGGAGGATTTTAGGACATACACCCCCACCCCATATTGGTGGCTTCATTCATATGGTTAAAATCATCCATAAGCATTTCTCCTTTGGATTCATCTGTACTAGTTTTCTTATGGAATTTTTCATCCAATCCAACCTCTTGTGAAGAAGGCTACATGTTTCTAGATTGTAATCAAATTAATGCCCATGTTAATCATGCAGCTCAAAGATGGTGCATTGGTGCATTTTACAAATCCTGCAAACCAAATGGGCATGTAGCAGTGTTCAAAACTGCATGTAGGCACTAACACATTCTCTTCTTTTGCAGTGCATATTAGGCCCGATGGAAGATGTTGATAACGACAATCCCATCGAATGCCTAGATCTGCATCTCTCAAATATTACTTTGAACTCCTACTGAGGGACACCATCGGAGATTACACTCGCCATGTTCTTTCTTGCCAGAGCAAAGGTGCTGACGGTACTGAGGTTGAACACGCGTTTAATTAGGAAATATCAATGGTATGATTATCAGAGGCGACTGGCATTGTGGAATGGAAGTGCCTCCAAAAATGCCAAACTTCATATTAGAAGAGCATATGGCAAAGCAATTGGAAGTTATTGTGTTAAACCCATACATGACTTACCAGCGGCTGATCCCTTTTCAAAAATGACGCAGCTTGCAATGTTTGAATTTGGGCATTGTAATATTTGAATTTGAACCTTGCAATATTTATGGTATTTGTTATATTGAACCATTTCTGTTCTCTTGTCTCAACGCAAATAGGTTCATCCGGGTGAACCGCATGTCGTACATCGCACACACCTTGATCTGGCTGACCGTTTCTATTGTGTTGCCTAATCACAAGCAGTTCATCTGAGTGAACCGTGTGCTTTATATCGCACACACCTTAATCTGGCTACCCGTTTCTTTTGTGTTGCCTAATCACAACCAGTTCATCCGAGTGAACCGTATGTTGTACATCCCACACACCTTCATCTGGCTGCCCATTTCTTTTGTTCCTCCTCATCGAAGATGGTTAACTGAACTGAACATTATGCCCTGAATCGCACACGCAACTAAAATCTGAACCGTGTTTGATGCATCCGTCATCGCAAATGTTTTGCACCTTCTTTGACGGTTTTTTACACCACCGTTTGCGATTATTGCATCACACACAGTTTCGTCGAAGGGTCTCTGATCGTAGTGTCGCGTTAGCAGCATCCTGCAGTAGTGTAATGAGTTAGTTGCAGGATGATGCATTACGGAACGAGTAAAGATATTTTCCATTAACGAGATTGAACTAGGTATGATGATATCGATGATCAAATCTCGGGCAAGTAACATACCGATGAAAAGGGAACAACGTATGTTGTTATGCGGTTTGACCGATAAAGATCTTCGTAGAATATGTAGGAACCAATATGAACATCTAGGTTCCGCTATTGGTTATTGACCAAAGATGTGTGTCGGTCATGTCTACATAGTTCTCGAACCCGTAGGGTCCGCACGCTTAACGTTCGATGATGATATGTATTATGAGTTATGTGATTTGATGTATCGAAGGTTGTTCAGAGTCCCGGATGTGATCACGGACATGACGAGGAGTCCCAAAATGGTCGAGACATAAATATTCATATATTGGATGGCTAAATTCCGACACCGGAATGGTTCGGGTCATTTTGGATAAGTTTTGGAGTATCGGGGGTTACTGGAACCCCCTCCGGGAAGTTATTTGGGCTTATTGGCCTAGTGGTGGAAGAGATGAGGCATGCCAAGAGGTGGCGCCCCCCTTTCCTTCTCTTCTTCCTCTCCTTCCTTGCTCTCCTACTTGGACTAGGAAAAGGGGAAACCTACTCCTACTGGGAGTAGGAATCCCCCCCTTGGGCGCGCCCCTTGAGGCCGGCCCTCCTCCTCTTCACCTCCTTTATATATGGACTAGGGGCACCCCATAGACATACAAGTTGATCTTTAGCCGTGTGCGGTGCCCCCCTCCACAGTTTTCCACCTCGGTCATATGGTTGTAGTGCTTAGGCGAAGCCCTGCGTCGGTAACTTCATCATCACCGTCAAGACACCATCGTGCCGACGGAACTCACCCTGAGACTCAGCTAGATCAAGAGTACGAGGGACGTCACCGAGCTGAACGTGTCCAGATCACAGAGGTGCCATGTGTTCGGTACTTGATTGGTTGTATCATGAAGATGTTTGACTACATCAACTGCGTTAACGCTTCCGCTTTCGGTCTACGAGGGTACGTAGACACACTCTCCCCTCTCATTGCTATGCATCTCCTAGATAGATCTTGCATGATCGTAGGAAATTTTTTAAAATACTGCGTTCCCCAACAATAGGTACCTTGGAAGTTGTCTCTAAAGGCATCCTCCAAGTCTTCCCAGCTACCAATAGAGTTTTCTGGGAGGCTATTTAACCAGTGCCGTGTTGGTCCCTGGAGTTTTAGGGGAAGGTACTTGATGGCATGGAGGTCGTCGCCGCGAGCCATGTGAGTGTGGATTAGAAAATCTTTGATCCATACAACGGGATCCGTCGTACCATCGTATGATTCAATGTTCACGGGTTTAAACCCTTCTGGGAACTGGTGCACCACCAGCTCATCGGTGAAGCATAAGGGGTGTGTGGCGCCTCTGTATCGGGCGATGTCGTGGCGCAGTTCGGATGAAGTTGGAGTGCGGTTTTCGGCCCGGGTGAGGTTGTGCCTATCGCGCTAGGCCTGATGGCTGTCCTCTCATGTTGGAGCACGCCCCCTTTACCCATAGGTTGATCTTTTCTGACCGGCTCTATTGTCTAGGTCCTTGCGTAGGTCATAGGTATAGCCTGGGGCTGCTGCCTCCTTGCCTCAACGGTGGGGCAACATGGGCTGGTGTTCGACACAAGTAGCTGGTCTGTCCCGTCCACATGGTGGTCAGTCAGGTTCGTCAATGGGTTTATACTTTGGCGGTATTGGCTCAAGGGCCTCGTCGTCAAATTGTGGTAGCAGCTTGTGCTTCGGGTAGCTCTTGGTTGGGCGTTCGAGGCCATATTCCTCGGCTGTCAGGACTTTAGTCCATCTGTCATTAAGCGTATCCTGTTCGTCTTGGAGTTGATGTTGCTTCTTTTTACGGCTTCTCGCAGTGGCGATTAGCCAGCGCTTAAAGCGCTCTTATTCGAGGGGTTCCTTTGGCACGATGAAGTCTTCATCACCGAGGCTCACATCCTTTTCGGAGATCGGTAGGTAGTTACTATCCTCTGAGTCCTCGTTCCCGACTGGATCGTCTGGGATAACTTGCCCATCTTCCCAATCATCCTGTTCGGATGTTGGCTCGACAGGGGCTTCGGGGTCTTCGGCATTCTCTTGAGTGTTATTGTCTTCGGTGCCGGTATTGCTGTCTTTATTGCGACGCGATTTTGAGCGGCGCCGCTGACGTCGACACTTTGGAGGTGCTTGTGACGCCCCGAGATCGATGCGCCAGGTGTCTTCCAGTTATTCGTTGTTGTTGCCATGTCATTCACTTGTGTGTTGCATCTTGCCATGTCATCATCTGCATTGCATCGTCATGTTTTCAAAACTTGCATCCGTCCGGGTTCCCCCAGCTCTTTCCGTTCTCCGTTCTGAGCCCGTCCACACCCGCATGCGCCCGCGGCATGTCCGAAATATTATTTTTATAAGTGGCATAAAAATGTTCTTGGATTGCGTTGAAAGTTGGCGTGTGGTGTTGTTATGTTGTCAGTAGACCGCCTGCCAAGTTTCATCGCATTCAGAGTCCGTTTGATATCCCAACCATTAAACTATAGCGGCATTATATGTAACGCCCTCGATGCGGCTATAGCTCCCACGTGTCGAGGCACGACTTAGAGACATAACTGCATTGAAAGCAATGTCGCAAGTTAGGCAATCTTCGCAACATCCCATGTAATATAGATAATAAAAGGGGAGTACATAGTTGGCTTACACTCGCCACGTCAATCAAAGTACATAAATAGCATTACAACATTCAAACACTCATGGCCCGACTACGGCGCCAAAATAAAAGATAACCCAACATGCGACACGGTCCCGATCACCCCAACTGGGCACCACTACTGATCATCAGGGAAAGACACGTAGTATCGGCGTGAGTCCTCGTCGAACTCCCACTTGAGCTCAAGCGCGTCATCTGGAGCGGAATCATCAGGCCCTGCATCTGGTTTGGAAGTAATCTGTGAGCCACAGGGACTCGGCAATCTCGCACCCTCACGATCAAGACTATTTAAGCTTAATAGGTAAGGCAAGGAAAAATATGTGGAGTTGCAGCAAGCGACTAGCATATAAGGTGGCTATCCTGCTCGCAAAAGAGAGCGAGAAGAGGAGGCAAAGCGCGAGCGAGAAACTAGAGGGCAACCTGCGCAAGCATTACTCCAACACTGTGTTCACTTCCCGGACTCCGCCGAGAAGAGACCATCACGGTAACTCACACTGTTGATTCGTTTTAATTAAATTAAGGTTCAAGTTATCTACAACCGGACATTAACAAATTCCCATCTGCCCATAACCGCGGGCATGGCTTTCGAAAGTTCAAATCCCTGCAGGGGAGTCTCAACTTAGCCCATGACAAGCTCTCATGGTCAACGAAGGAATAGACCTTCTCCCGAGATGTTCCAATCAGACTCGGTATCCCGGTTCTACAAGACACTTCGACAAGTTAAAACAAATCCAGCAACACCGCCCGAATGTGCCGACAAATCCCGATAGGAGCTGCACATATCTCGTTCTCAGGGCACACTCAGATGAGCCAGACGTCGGGTAGGCCAGCCCAGAGTTGCCCCTGGTAGCCCAGGACATCGCTCGGTTGGACCAACACTCAGAGGAGCATTGGCCCGGGGGGGTTTAAAATAAGATGACCCTCGGGCTCTGGAAACCCAAGGGAAAAAGTGGCTAGGTGGAAAATGGTAAGGTTGGGCATTGCTGGAAAAGCTTTAATCAAGGCGAACTATCAAGGAGTTCCCATTATCACCCAACCGCGTAAGGAACGCAAAATCCGGGAACATAACACCGATATGAAGGAAACTAGGGTGGCAAGAGTGGAACAAAACACTAGGCAAGAGGCCGAGCCTTCCACCCTTTACCAAGTATATAGATGCATTAAGATAACAAGGCAATATAATGATATCCCAACAAGTAATAATGTTCCAACAAGGAACGGTCTCCAATCTTCACCTGCAACTAGCAACGCTATAAGAGGGGCTGAGCAAAGCAATAACATAGCCAATCAACGGTTTGCTAGGACATGGTGGGTTAGAGGTTTGACATGGCAATTTGGGAGGCATGATAAGGAAGTGGTAGGCATCGTAGCATAGGCATAGCAAAAGAGCGAGCATCTAGCATAGAAAAGATAGTAGTGATTTCGAGGGTATGATCATCTTGCCTGCAACATTGTCAGAGTTGACTGGATCCTCCAAAGCAAACTCAACGGGCTCCTCGTTAGCGAATTCGTCTCCCGACTCTACCCAAACAAGACAAACAAGCAAACGGAGCACAATCAACCACGTGCAAACTCAAACAACATGATGCAAACATGGGATGCTATGCAGGATGCAATAAGGGATGCATATGCAAGATTTGACAAGGAATGAATGAATCTGGCGTCAACTTGGAAATCCAAGTGTGCCACTGGAAAGATGAGAGGAAATCGCTTGAAAACGACATAAAGAACGCCGGAATCAGAGTTACGGTTTGGAAATGGCAAGCAATTCAAATATGACCACGTTCTGCGATTTACAGCAAGTAGCCATCTAAATGCAACAAGATGAACATGATACAACACTCAAATATGGCATCAAAGTACATGGGAGGGATCTATTCATGATTCTTAACAAAAGACTAGCACTGAGTTATGGCCAATTCATCCATTAACAGGTTCAAACAAGCATTGCAAAAATGCATTTGGTAAACAGATTTCAGACTGTGTGAAATTAACACTTGTCTGGAATTTCAGATCAGATAACACTCTTTGGAGAATGAAAACAATATGCTACAGGACCTGAACATGGCAAAGTAAAGCATGGCATGGAGCTACTCAAAGAGCTTAACAAAAGTCCCTTAGTGACCTTGAGCCAAAAGGGATCATAAAATATATTTGCAAGCATGTGAACATGTCAAAAACATAATCAGTTCTCAGACTTGGTGAAAACTGGAGCATGCTGAAACAGATATCAAGTAGGCATGTTTACGAGCTCGATGCACTCACTACAGAGAAAATCATGACAAGATAAGCATACACCCATAAATAATACACAAAATTCAAGCTATACATGGCAAGAACAATAGCATAGCATGCACGGATCAACTACAACATCCTCGGCAAAATCGCTAACAAGTAGACAATCTGCCCACATTCACGAAATAGCAAAAGTAGAGCTCGATTAACTCAAGCTAGGGTGCTCCATAATTGCAAACAAAGACATGGATGGATAGAGCACTACAAGATTAACAAAACATCCTTACTGATCATCCTCAAAAGAGGCACAGATCGCTAGGAAACAACATGAACATATGGCCATATGAGATAAACAGGTCAAGGACTTAGTGGAAATGCTATGTCCCTGAAATCAACATTAACGAATGCTCCACTTTGCAAGTTTGTGCTAGTCACCACACGCATCACAAAAATACATGGGTTGCACCTCTGGATAGATAGCAAAACATATAACAAAACTCATGAAGAGCTCAGGGGCATATCATGCACACAATAATCATGGCAAAAATGACAAATATCTAATTGGAGCAGCAGATCTGACAATTATCTCAAATAGCATTCTTATAACAGCATTTCGGGCACAAATATGAACTCAAATGAAAATGATGCAATGAGATGAAATGATGTACTCTGTGAGACGAACATTTTGATATGCTATATGCCCAAAACGGAGCTACGGACGAGGAGTTACGACATGATGAACATGGGCAAATAATTAGGGTTTCGGGCAGAAAAGTCAACCGAGACGGGATCTCAGATCCAGATCCGGGGCACGGTTCACGAGGTTCACCGGATTCGGAGGTGGGCTGCCGGAGTGGAACTTGGAGCTCGCCAGACTTGGAGATGGGGGAACGCCGGCCGGAGGGGTGCGGCGGAGCCGGAGGAGGGAGACGAGGCGGCGAACGGCGACGGTTGTCGGCGCCGGCCACGGCAGACGCGGCATGCGCGGGCGCCAGCGAGCGCCGGCGGAAGGAAGGCGGCGGCCGCGGCGGAGGTGCGGCGACCCGGGCGCGGGGAAGATGACCCTGGGCGGCGCGGGTGGCGATGGGCCTCGGGGGCCCGATCCGGGCCTCCCGGGCCGAGGTGGCGGCGATGTGGGCGCGAGGTGGTGGCGTATGGGGGCATGCCACGTGGCGGCGGTGGTGGAAGTCGGACACGTCCGTCGGCTGGGGTTTTTGTCCAGCGGCGGCGGACGAAGATGGATCTAGGGTTTTCGGGAGGAAGGAGACGGAGATTTTCGGGGGTGTCTTTATATAGGCATAGAGGGAGCTAGGAGAGTCCAAATGAGGTGCGGTTTTCGGCCACGCGATCGTGATCGAACGCTCTAGATGATGGAGAGGGTTTTGGTGGGTTTTGGGCCAAAATGGAGGGGTGTTGGGCTGCAACACACACGAGGCCTTTTCGGTCCCTCGGTTAACCGTTGGAGCATCGAACGAAGTCCAAATTGTACGAAACTTGACAGGTGGTCTACCGGTAGTAAACCAAGGCCGCTTGGCAAGTCTCGGTCCAATCCGAAAATGTTTAATCCCCACACACGAAAGAAAGGTAGAAATGACCACCGGAGGAGAACGAAGCACCGGAATGCAAAACGGACAACGGGGAAAATGCTCGAATGCATGAGATGAACACGTATGCAAATGCAATGCACATGATGACATGATATGAGATGCATGACAACGACAACAACACACGGAGACAAAAACCCGAACTCGAGAAAGTAAAATAACTTAACGCCGGAAACGGCAAGAGTTGGAGTACATATTGGGAAAATCATATCCGGGGTGTTACAACACTCCACCACTACGAAAGGATCTCGTCCCGAGATCTAGGACTGAAAGAACGCCGGGTACTCAGAACGGAGGTGATCCTCGCGTTCCCAGGTAGCTTCACGGTCGGAATGGTGTGACCACTTGACTTTGAGGAATTTGATTGACTTGTTGCGAGTCTTGCGTTCAGTCTCTTCAAGAATAGCAACGGGGTGCTCACGATAAGAGAGATCTTCTTGGAGCTCAATGTCCTCGAAGTTGACGGTGCAGTCAGGAGTCTTGAAGCACTTTCGGAGCTGAGAGACATGGAACACGTCATGAACATTTGCAAAGTTTGAAGGAAGCTCGAGTTGATAGGCGAGATCGCCTCTCTTGCTGACAATCTTGAAAGGTCCCACGTATCTAGGGGCAAGCTTCCCTTTGATACCGAAGCGACGAGTACCTTTCATAGGAGAGACGCGGAGGTAAACATGATCTCCGATCTCGAAAGCCAAATCACGGTGCTTACTATCATAGTAGCTCTTCTGGCGGGATTGGGCTGCTTTGAGGTTATCTCGAATGACTTTGCACATTTCCTCTGCCTCTGTGATTAAGTCATTACCCAAAAGCTGACGTTCACCGGTTTCAGACCAGTTGAGAGGGGTACGGCACTTCCTGCCATACAGAATTTCAAATGGGGCCTTGCCCGAACTTGCTTGAAAACTGTTGTTGTAGGAGAATTCAGCATATGGAAGACAATCCTCCCACTTCATGCCGAAGGAGATCACACAAGCCCTGAGCATATCTTCAAGAATCTGGTTGACACGCTCGACTTGACCGCTAGTTTGAGGATGGAAAGCTGTGCTGAAGCGGATGTTGGTGCCCATGGCCTTCTGAAAAGAATCCCAAAACTTGGAGGTAAAGATGCTGCCACGGTCTGAAGAGATCACTTGTGGAATACCGTGCAGAGAGACAATTCGAGAGGTATAGAGTTCCGCCAATTGAGCTGCAGTGATTGACTCTTTGATAGGCAGAAAGTGAGCCACTTTAGTGAGTTTGTCGATGACAACGAATATAGCATCATTGCCACGCTTGGACTTTGGAAACCCAGTCACGAAGTCCATCTCAATGTGGTCAAACTTCCATTCTGGAATGGCAAGAGGTTGGAGGAGACCAGCTGGCCTTTGGTGTTCTGCCTTCACTCTTCTGCAGACATCACATTCATTCACGAACTGAGCAATCTCGCGCTTCATTCGAGTCCACCAATAAGCCTGCTTGAGGTCCTGATACATCTTCGTGCTCCCAGGGTGGATGGAGAGGAGAGAATTGTGAGCCTCGTTCATGATCACTTTACGAAGGTCACCTTTGGGCACAACAATACGATCCTCGAAGAAGAGAGTATCCTTGTCATCAAGGCGGTAGCACTTGTACTTGGGTTGACTCTTGGCAATCCCAATCTTCACCTTTTTCACCATAGCATCAAGAAGCTGAGCTTGGCGAATCTGGTCTTCCAAGGTAGGAGAGACTTGAAGGTTGGCGAGGAAACCTTGAGGAACAACTTGCAGATTAAGTTTGCGGAAAGCTTCACAAAGCTCGGGTTGATAAGGCTTGAGAATCAGACTGTTGCAATAAGCCTTCCTGCTCAATGCGTCAGCAATCACATTGGCCTTGCCTGGAGTATACTCGATACTCGGATTATACTCTTGAATCATTTCGACCCATCGAGTCTGCCTGAGGTTGAGATTAGGCTGAGTGAAGATATACTTGAGACTCTTGTGATCAGTGAAAATGTCCACTTTTCTTCCCAATAAGAGATGTCTCCAAGTCAAAAGAGCATGCACAACTGCCGCCAACTCGAGATCATGAGTGGGGTAGTTCTTCTCGTTGGGCTTCAACTGGCGAGAGGTATAAGCCACAACTTTCTTCTCTTGCATCAACACTGCGCCAAGACCTTGGAGAGAGGCATCGCAAAAGACCTCGTACGGTTTGGATTCATCAGGCGGAGTCAGAACTGGAGCGGTGACCAATTTATCTTTCAAAGTGTTGAAAGCAATGTCACACTCCGGAGACCAAACATACTTGACGTGCTTCTGGAGAAGATTTGAGAGAGGCTTCGCGATCTTAGAAAAGTTTTCAACGAATCTTCGCAGTAGCTTGCGAGACCGAGGAAGCTACGGAGTTGCTTCACGTTCTGAGGAGGTTCCCAATTCACAATTGCAGACACCTTCTCAGGATTCACCGCAATGCCCTTGGCAGAGATGATATGACCAAGATAAAGAACCTCATCGAGCCAAAATTCGCACTTGGAGAACTTGGCGTAGAACTTGTGTTCCCTCAGCTTATCGAGTACCAAACGCAAGTGCTTGGCATGATCTTCCTTGTTCTTCGAGAAAACCAGAATGTCGTCGAGATAGACCAAAACGAAGTCATTGGTGTAGGCGTTGAAGATGAAGTTCATCATGCGAGAGAACGTCGGAGGAGCGTTGACGAGGCCAAAAGACATGACAGTGTATTCATATGAACCATAGCTTGTCCTGAAAGCCGTCTTGGGAATATCTTGCTCACGAATTCCAATCTGATGATAACCCATACGGAGATCAAGCTTGGAGAATACTTGGGCACCTTTGAGTTGTTCGAATAGCTCGTTGATGTTGGGAACTAGGTATTTGTTCTTGATAGTCTTCTTGTTCAATGGATGGTAATCAACACAAAGTCGGTCCGTTCCATCCTTCTTCTTCACAAAAAGAACACCACAACCCCACGGAGAAGAACTAGGTCGGATGAGACCCATTCTCTCTTGAATATCGAGTTGCTTCTTCAGCTCCTTCAACTCTTCAGGTCCGAGCTTGTAAGGACAATTGCACACTGGTTCCATGCCAGTCTCAAGATCAATGATGAATTCAACTGGCCGGTGCGGAGGCATTCCTGGAAGCTCTTCTGGAAAGACGTCTTGATATTCGCAAACGACTGGAATCTGCGAGATAGCATCCAGTTCACCCTTCTCATTGAGAGAAAATAGACGGATGGTATCATCACGAGCGGCAAAGACAATTACATCCTCAGACGAATGAGTCAATTGAATCTGCCTGGCTGCACAATCAAGATGCGCCTTGTGCTTAGAAAGCCAATCCATCCCGAGAATAAGATCATTATCCGAGTTACCAAGAACCACCGGAGAAGAAAGAAACTTGTAATTGCCCAACTGATAGTAACATCCGGGGCCATAGCACTTGCATTCATGAATTTACCCGGAGAAACAACAGATAACTGTCTAGGAAAATCTTGTAAAGGCAACTCATGCTTAGCAACAAATGGTCTCTAGATGAAACAATGCGATGCACCAGTGTCAAAAAGAACTTTAGCAGGAATATCGTTAACAGGAAGGTTACCCATGATGACATCTGACGAGTCCTCTGCCTGAGCTACATTAATCAAGTTGACCTTGGCGGACTTGGTGTTATGCTTGACCATAGCTGTACTTGCCGATCTCACAGGAGGAGGAGGAGGAAGACGCCTCTGATTGAAGCATTTGTTGGCATAGTGACCCTTCTGTTGGCACTTGTTGCACGTGACCTCTGAAAGCGGACGATGGTACGGAGCACTTGATCTGGGAGCTTGAGACGAAGTCTTGTTCTGAAAACCAGGGTTGGGTGGGTGGGAAGATCCACTGCCACCTTTGCTCTTCTGATACAGCTGACGGAACGGAGGAGGAGGAAGCCAATACTTCTGCTGCTTGGCCACTTGAGTAGAGGAAGAAGGAGTAGCATCTCTGACTCGCTTCTTGGAAGCATCACATCTCAGTTGAGCGGCCTCTTGCTTCAGTGCCATGTTGTAGAACTCATCGTACCTCAAGGGCTCAAAGAGAACAAGAGCTAGCTGAATTTCTTCCCTGAGATCACCCCTGAACTGGTATATCATGCTCTTCTCATCAGGGACGTCCTGCTTAGCAAAGTGGGCGAGCTTCTGAAACAACTTGTTGTAGTCATAGACAGACAAAGAGCCTTGCTTCAGGTTGCGGAATTCCTCACGCTTGCTTTCAATCACGCTCTGAGGGATATGATGAGCTCTGAAATCTTGACGGAATTCATCCCAGGTAATAACACGTCCACCTCTGGAATCCTTGTATTGCTGGAACCATTCTGCAGCTTGATCTTTGAGTTGGAAGGAAGCGAACTTGACAAAGTCCTCAGGCTTGACGTTACTGCACTCGAAATGCTTGCACAGATCCATGAGCCAATCGTCAGCATCAGTTGCTCAACACAATTGCTGAAAGTCTTTGGCCCGTTAGCAAGGAACTGGTTGAGTGTAGCAAAGTGATTCTGATTGTTGCCTTGGTTGCCTTGGTTCGCTTGATTGCACTCTTGAAGAATTTGCATTATCAACTGTGTGTTTACATTGGTTGCGGCCATCACAGCTTGCCATGCCTCCGAAGGAGGAGGAGGAGGTGGTGGCGGATCTTGATTCTGATTCTGATTGGTGCTCTTAGCGGGAGCCATCCTGAAGAGGTTGACCACCATTAGCACATTGACAGATAAAATGAAGCTGAATCAAACGGTTTGAAAATTGCAACATATAGTCTTCACATCCGAACATAAGAACGAATGCATTCCTCTTGAAATGGTCACATATCCATAAATTGAGAAGCCACTTAGAATTTAGGTAGAGAAATAAATCAACAAGGTACGGATCAAGAACGAATACTCGGTAAGAAATCCCAATCTCAAACCAAATATCCGTGGAAGAAGAACTAGAGCTACAAGAATTCCCACCTATGAAACTCCCGAACCTTTCCGGTTATGCAATCAGGTGTTGGGGATACAGGGGAAGCATAATATCTCACCCAAATCTAGCAAATCCTACATCCAGCTGTATCCATCCTTCAACACATAACCGAGAAAAACTTCGGAAACCATCTACCTCAACCTTCGAAAGCATCCGTTATACAAGTTATGGCGATACTCCCGAACTCCCGCCCCAGTACTGGGTGGCGTCGAGGTTATCTCACCAACGAACTGCATAAAAGAGATTTTCGATGTCGGCGTACTAAACTCAGGTATTCCAGAACTGCAACGATAAAATTGTGACGACAACACCTCGGAGCTCAACTCCCCGGGACACTGCCACAAACCCCTAGACAGGAGGCACCAAGACAATGTTCTCGTCACAAAACCATCGGAACGATTCCAAGATACCCGCGTGATCCTAAATTTTTTTAGTGAAATATGAGAAGAGAAGAGTCAAAACTCCACGTCAGGATGCCTTACCAGAGCGATGAGGAGACTGGGGAGTAAAAAGAATTCCTAAACTCTCCGATATATAATTCCTAAATGACTCAAAACATTTTTCTAGACTCAACAACGGCTGCTAAAAACGATCAAGCAATGGGGGCTCCTAAGGTCGGGGAAGGCTCTGATACCAACTTGTAACGCCCTCGATGCGGCTATAGCTCCCACGTGTCGAGGCACGACTTAGAGACATAACCGCATTGAAAGCAATGTCGCAAGTTAGGCGATCTTCGCAACATCCCATGTAATATAGATAATAAAAGGGGAGATACATAGTTGGCTTACACTCGCCACGTCAATCAAAGTACATAAATAGCATTACAACATTCAAACACTCATGGCCCGACTACGGCGCCAAAATAAAAGATAACCCAACATGCGACACGGTCCCGATCACCCCAACTGGGCACCACTACTGATCATCAGGGAAAGACACGTAGTATCGGCGTGAGTCCTCGTCGAACTCCCACTTGAGCTCAAGTGCGTCATCTGGAGTGGAATCATCAGGCCCTGCATCTGGATTGGAAGTAATCTGTGAGCCAGAGGGACTCAGCAATCTCACACCCTCGCGATCAAGACTATTTAAGCTTAATAGGTAAGGCAAGGAAAAATATGTGGAGCTGCAGCAAGCGACTAGCATATAAGGTGGCTATCCTGTTCTCAAAAGAGAGCGAGAAGAGGAGGCAAAGCGCGAGCGAGAAACTAGAGGGTAACCTGCGCAAGCATTACTCCAACACCGTGTTCACTTCCTGGACTCCGCCGAGAAGAGACCATCACGGTAACTCACACTGTTGATTCGTTTTAATTAAATTAAGGTTCAAGTTATCTACAACCGGACATTAACAAATTCCCATCTGCCCATAACCGCGGGCACGGCTTTCGAAAGTTCAAATCCCTGTAGGGGATTCCCAACTTAGCCCATGACAAGCTCTCATGGTCAACGAAGGAATAGACCTTCTCCCAAGACGTTCCGATTAGACTCGGTATCCCGGTTCTACAAGACACTTCGACAAGTTAAAACAAATCCAGCAACACCGCCCGAATGTGCCAACAAATCCCGATAGGAGCTGCACATATCTCGTTCTCAGGGCACACTCAGATGAGCCAGACGTCGGGTAGGCCAGCCCAGAGTTGCCCCTGGTAGCCCCGGACATCGCTCGGTTGGACCAACACTCAGAGGAGCACTGGCCCGGGGGGTTTAAAATAAGATGACCCTCGGGCTCCGGAAACCCAAGGGAAAAAGAGGCTACGTGGCAAATAGTAAAACCAAGGTTGGGCATTGCTGGAAAAGCTTTAATCAAGGCGAAATATCAAGGGGTTCCCATTATCACCCAACCGCGTAAGGAACGCAAAATCCGGGAACATAACACCGATATGACGGAAACTAGGGCGGCAAGAGTGGAACAAAACACTAGGCGAGAGGCCGAGCCTTCCACCCTTTACCAAGTATATAGATGCATTAAGATAACAAGGCAATATAATGATATCCCAACAAGTAAATAATGTTCCAACAATGAACGGTCACCAATCTTCACCTGCAACTAGCAACGCTATAAGAGGGGCTGAGCAAAGCGGTAATATAGCCAATCAATGGTTTGCTAGGACATGGTGGGTTAGAGGTTTGACATGGCAATTTGGGAGGCATGATAAGGAAGTGGTAGGCATCGTAGCATAGGCATAGCAAAAGAGCGAGCATCTAGCATAGCAAAGATAGTAGTGATTTCGAGGGTATGATCATCTTGCCTGCAACGTTGTCAGAGTTTACTGGATCCTCGAAAGCAAACTCAATGGGCTCCTCGTTAGCGAACTCGTCTCCCGGCTCTACCCAAATAAGACAAACAAGCAAACGGAGCACAATCAACCATGTGCAAACTCAAACAACATGATGCAAACATGGTATGCTATGCGGGATGCAATAGGGATGCATATGCAAGATTTGACAAGGAATGAATGAACCTGGCCTCAACTTTGAAATCCAAGTGTGCCACTAGAAAGATGAGACGAAATCGCTTGAAAACGACATAAAGAACGCCGGAATCGGAGTTACGGTTTGGAAATGGCAAGCAATTCAAATATGACCACGTTATGCGATTTACCGCAAGTAGCCATCTAAATGCAACAAGATGACCATGCTACAACACTCAAATATGGCATCAAAATACATGGCAGGGATCCATTCATGATTCTTAACAAAATACTAGCACTAAGCTACGGCCAATTCATCCATTAACAGGTTCAAACAAGCATGGCAAAAATGTATTTGGTAAACAGATTTCAGACTTAGTGAAATTAACACTTGTCTGGAATTTCAGATTAGATAACACTCTTTGGAGCATGAAAACAATATGCTACAGGACCTTCACATGGCAAAGTAAAGCATGGCATGGAGCTACTCAAAGATCTTAACAAAAGTCCCTTAGTGACCTTGAGCCAAAAGGGATCATAAAATACATTTGCAAGCATGTGAACATGTCAAAAACATAATCAGTTCTCAGACTTGGTGAAAACTGGAGCATGCTGAAACAGATATCAAGTAGGCATGTTTACGAGCTCGATGCACTCACTACAGAGAAAGTCATGACAAGATAAGCATACACCCATCAAAAATACACAAAATTCAAGCTAGACATGGCAAGAACAATAGCATAGCATGCACGGATCAACTGCAACATCCTCGGCAAAATCGCTAACAAGTAGACAATCTGCCCAGATTCATGAAATAGCAAAAGTAGATCTCGATTGACTCAAGCTAGGGTGCTCCATAATTGCAAACAAAGACATGGATGGATAGAGCACTACAAGATAAACAAAACATCCTTACTGATTATCCTCAAAAGAGGCACGGATCGCTAGGAAACAACATGAACATATGGCCATATGAGATAAACAGGTCAAGGACTTAGTGGAAACGCTAAGTCCCTGAAATTAGCATTAACGAATGCTCCACTTTGCAAGCTTGTGCTAGTCACCACACACATCACAAAAATACATGGGTTGCACCTCTGGATAGATGGCAAAACATATAACAAAACTCATGAAGAGCTCAGGGGCATATCATGCACACAATAATCATGGCAAAAATGACAAATATCTAATTGGAGCCGCAGATCTGACAATTATCTCAAATAGCATTCTTCTAACAGCTTTTCGGGCACAAAGATGAACTCAAATGAAAATGATGCAATAAGATGAAATGATGTACTCTCTGAGACGAACATTTTGATATGCTATATGCCCAAAACAGAGCTACGGATGAGGAGTTACGACATGATGAACATGAGCAAATAAGTAGGGTTTCGGGCAGAAAAGTCAACCGAGACGGGATCTCAGATCCAGATCCAGGGAACGGTTCACGAGGTTCGCCGGATTCGGAGGTGGGCCGCCGGAGTGGAACTTGGAGCTCGCCGGACTTGGAGATGGAGGCACGCCGGCCGAAGGGGTGCGGCGGAGGCGGAGGAGGGAGACGAGGCGGCGAACGGCGACGGTTGTCGGTGCCGGCCTCGGCAGGCGCGGCGGGCGCGGGTGCCGGCGAGCGGCCAGGCGAGCGCCGGCGGAAGGAAGGCGACAGCCGCGGCGGAGGTGCGGCGACCCGGGCGCGGGGAAGAAGACCCTGGGCGGCGCGGGTGGCGATGGGCCTCGGGGGCCCGATCCGGGCCTCCCGGGCCGAGGTGGCGGCGGCGTATGGGGGCGTGCCATGTGGCGGCGGTGGTGGAAGTCGGACACGTCCGTCAGCTGGGGTTTTTGTCCGGCGGCGGCGGACGAAGATGGATCTAGGGTTTTCGGGAGGAAGGAGAAGGAGATTTTCGGGGGTGTATTTATATAGGCATAGAGGGAGCTAGGAGATCCAAATGAGGTGCGGTTTTCGGCCACGCGATGTGATCGAACGCTCTAGATGATGTAGAGGGTTTTGGTGGGTTTTGTGCCAAAATGGAGGGGTGTTGGGCTGCAACACACACGAGGCCTTTTCGGTCCCTCGCTTAACCGTTGGAGCATCAAACGAAGTCCAAATGGTAGGAAACTGGACAGGCGGTCTACAGGTAGTAAACCAAGGCCGCTTGGCAAGTCGCGGTCCAATCCGGAAATGTTTAATCTGCACACACGAAAGAAAGGTAGAAATGACCACCGGAGAAGAACGAAGCGCTGGAATGCAAAACGGACAACGGGGAAAATGCTCGAATGCATGAGACGAACACGTATGCAAATGCAATGCACATGATGACATGATATGAGATGCATGACAACGACAACAACACACGGAGACAAAAAACCGAGCCCGAGAAAATAAAATAACTGAATGCCGGAAACGGCAAGAGTTGGAGTACATATTGGGAAAATCACATCCGGGGTGTTACATTATAGCCGGTCAAACATTGGACGTTTTTGGCCTCCAAAAATTGTTGTCGGGCTTTCCCTCTCTTTCCTACCTAGACCATCTACACAGTCCACTACCAACCACCAGACAACCTAACCCCTCCTTACACAGTGCTTTGACCTCTCTCGTCAGTCCGCGGCCCTTCTCGCGCGCGCGTCCGAAAAGTTGTCCCGGACCCGACCCGAGCAGTCGTCACCGATGGGTTCGGATCATCCCAAAACATCTACAAAACATCCCCGTTTTCTTGTTTGGACTCTCTACCTATTTATTCCTCGACCGTCCGATTACGATCGTAGGGACGAGGTAGCCCTAACCTAAATCCATCTGCTATGAATAATGACCCAAACCTAAATTGAAGGAGACTTGTCCCATCCATCCTCCTACGTGCCACCACTTCAAATCCCCCTCGGGATCTCCCCTGCCTGATCCACCGAAGCCGCCTCCTCCTTCCTTTTTCCCCCATCGAGCCTACCACCTTCCCTGATCCACCCATCGATCCAGCCCCGTCGGGCTCCTCTGCTCGACCTCCAAGCACCCGCAGCCTCCTCTGCCTCGCCCTCGCGAGCACGACCACCGGGGCGCCACCTCACCGGTCCTCTCGCGCGCCCGATGCTTAAGATCCTCTGCCTAGGCGTCCCACGCACCTCAAACCCTCGTCGTCCTTCGTTCGCGGCCTCCTCGTCCAGGCCTTCGCCGCCTCGTCTCACGCCAGACTTGCTGCCGTGATGCCGGCGACCTGGTCCAAGAGCAGATGAGCGTCGCCCCTGCTCCCTTCCTTTTTGCTTTTTCACTGAAGCTCTCCCTGACCACCTCCCTCGTCCTATTTCTCTCACAGGGAACCATGGCGCCGCCACTTGGAGTTCCATGGCCGCGCCCTCCTCTCCCGTCTCCGGCCAGATCCATGGCCCATGGACCAGATCCGCCGTCGCCCGCCAAGTCCACCTCCAGGGTGCTGCAGCCGCCACCTGGCCATGTCCTTAGGAGCGAGCAGCAACGAGGTCGTCCAAGCGTTGACCGCGCCCATAGCCTCCCTGCCTCGTGCGTTTGGGCCACTTCCAGCGCCAGCAAGGCCCAACTCCTTCCTCGTCCCCGCGCGGCCCAATCAGCCCCGGCCCAGCCTCTGCACCAGCGGGCCTTAGCCCATGGTGAGCACCCAGTCTACCCAAACTCAGCCCATTGACGTTTTTTTTCCAGGATCTGTGAATTTGTCTAATTTCCAGAGAAAACAGATTTATAGAAAACCCCTTGCACAACATGCATATAATAACTCACAAACGGTGCATCGGATTAAAACAACCTTTATATGTAAAATGCTTAGAATTTTGTCTAGTTTCATAATATCCAATTTTCAACCATGTTTAAAATGTTTAAAATGTTGTTTGGTTAAATTTGCTCGTATGCCATGCAAAAATGCTTTAATTCATAACTAAATAACCGTAGCTCCAAATTTAATAAACTTTATATGTAAATGGGGTAGAGAAATGCCTACTTTAACATGGTGCACTCTTCTTGCATGTTTAACAACCCTAAAATATGATTTAGGGCAAAACAGTACCAAATCTAATATATGCTCATGAGGATTTTTCTGGACTTGTTGCTTGTTGTTTCCGGCCTCATTTAAACTTGCCTAGTTAGGTAGTTTTATTATGCTTCATATCTTGCCATGTTTAACAACTTTTATTATTGTTGGGTTCCTAAACGAGAGAAACTAAATAAGTCATGTGGTATTCCGTCAATATGCAACTCATTGCATATTGTGCTCCACATAATTTGTAGGATTGTTTGTGCATTTTTCCATGCCATTCTTCATTAAACCGGACATGCATCATACTTGGTCGTGCATCATGCCATGCTTATGTGGTGGTTGTTTACTATGTTGTTTGCTTCTTTCCGGTGTTGCTTCTTTGGGTTAGTTCCGATTACGTCGCGTTTGTGAGGATCCGTTCGACTACGTCCGTTTGTCTTCTTCATGGACTCATTCTTCTTCCTTGCAGGATCTCAGGCAAGATGACCATACCCTCGAAATCACTTCTATCTTTGCTTGCTAGTTGCTCGCTCTATTGCTATGCCGCGATACCTACCATTTGCGTTATCATGCTTCCCATATTGCCATGTCAAGCCTCTAACCCACCATTCCTAGCAAACCGTTGTTTGGCTATGTTACCGCTTTGCTCAGCCCTCTTTTAGCGTTGCTAGTTGCAGGTGAAGATGAAGTTTGTTCCATGTTTGGAACATGGACATGTTAGGATATCACAATATCTCTTATTTTAACTAATGCATCTGTATACTTGGTAAAGGGTGGAAGGCTCGGCCTTATGCCTAGTGTTTTGTTCCACTCTTGCCGCCCTAGTTTCTGTCATACCGGTGTTATGTTCCTTGATTTTGCGTTCCTTACACGGTTGGGTGTTATGGGGACCCCTTGACAGTTCGCTTTGAATAACACTCCTCCGGCAAGGCCCAACCTTGGTTTCACCATTTGCCTCACCACCACCTACTTTTCCCTTGGGAGTCACGCTCCCGAGGGTCATCTTTATTTTATCCCCCCGGGCCAGTGCTTGTCTAAGTGTTGGTCCGAACTGAGCTGCCTGCGGGGCCACCTCGGGGAAACTTGAGGTTTGGTTTTACTCGTAACTAGTCTCATCCGGTGTTGCCCTGAGAAAGAGATATGTGCGACTCCTATTGGGATTGTCCGCACATCGGGTGGCTTTGCTGGTCTTGTTTTACCATTGTCGAAATGTCTTGTAACTGGGACTCCGAGTCTAATCGGGTCTTCCTGGGAGAAGGAAAAGCCTTCATTGACCATGAGAGCTTGTGATGGGCTAAGTTGGGACACCCCTACAGGGTTTGAACTTTTGAAAGCCGTGCCCGCAGTTATGGGCAGATGGGAATTTGTTAATGTCTGGTTGTAGAGAACTTGAAACTTAACTTAATTAAAATGCATCAACCGCGTGTGTAGCCGTGATGGTCTCTTTCCAGCGGAGTCCGGGAAGTGAACATGGTTTTGGAGTTATGTTTGAACGTAAGTAGTTTCAGGATCACTTCTTGATCACTTCTAGTTTCACGACCATTGCTTTCCTTCTATTCTCGCTCTTATTTTCATATGTTAGCCACCATATATGCTTAGTGCTTGCTGCAACTCCCCCTCACTACCCCTTTCCTACCCATAAGCTTAAATAGTCTAGATCTCGCGGGTGTGAGATTGCTGAGTCCCCGTAGCTCACAGATACTTCCAAACAGTTACCGGTGCCGATGATACCAGTGCAGGTGGCGCAACCGAGCTCAAGTGGGAGCTCGATGAAGATCGTGTTTGTTGTGTTGTTCTGTTTCCTGTTGATTAGTAGTGGAGCCCAGTTGTGACGATCGGGGATCTAGCAATTGGGGTTTTCTTCTTTTATTTGGTTCCGTAGTCGGACCTTGATTGTATTCTGGATGATGTATGTTATATTTATGTATTGTGTGAAGTGGCGATTGTAAGCCAACTCTTTATCCCTTTCTTATTCAGTACATGGGATTGTGTGAAGATTACCTCTGTTGCGACAAACCTACCATGCGGCTATGCCTCTAAGTCGTTCCCTGTCACGTGGGAGATATAGCCGCATTGTGGGTGTTACAGTGCTTCAGCAGGCTTGTCCTCAACCAGACCCTTCTTGCCGTCGTCGTCATCCTCTTTGGGTATGTCTACCATGTACACGTCATATGTGGAGGTGGCCTTCCAACGTCCGGTAAATGGAGGGTCTTGGCCTTGTTCATCTCCGACATCGTCGTCCATGCTGTCAATGTCTTCGGAGGCATAGTCCAGCATGTTGGTTAAGTCTTCGAAAGTGGCTATGAAGTGGGTGGTGGGTGGGACGTAAAATTCCCTGCTCTCAGCCCCTTGTCCGAACTGGGCGTAATTCAGAAGCGATTCCTCTATAATGGCGAGGGATCGCATTAAGTCCAGAGCCTCGTTTAGGAGCGAGGTTTGGACAGGGAAGCGAGAGTCCGTGGGGGCGGCCGAGGTGAGAGCCTTCTGGCCACGCTCGCTTGACGCGGACCTTGAGAATTAGGATCTGGAGTCCGAGGGGGAATCCGGTACTTTAGCGACAATGGGAGCCCGGTTCGTCTTCGGGTTTGCCGATGATGCAGTCCCTTCCAGATCTCCGGTAGCAAGTTCCATAATTGCAGGGAGTCCAGCGGGCTCTAAGCTCCCGTCTTCAGACCTAGTAATCTTCTCTGGATCTAAGGCCAGAGCAGTGGTCGGGGCCGCGAACCCTTCGAAGATCAAGTCTCCTCGGATATCAGCGACCAGGGGTGTAGCTGTTGATCTGCTCAAGGTGGCCAGTCGAGTTGGCACACAACGCGAAGCCACCGAATACGAAAATTTGTCCAGGGAGAAAGTCTCCCCTGAGACGGCATCATTGTGGATGATCGAACGAGCCATCAAACCTTCTGTCGACAGCACAGAGGAACTCTTAATGAAAGCACCAATGTCGGTGTCAAAACTAGCCGATCTCGGGTAGGGGGTCCTGAACTGTGCGTCTGAGGATACAAGGTAACAGGGGGTAGGGGACACGATGTTTATCCAGGTTCGGGCCTTCTTAATGGAGGTAATACCCTACTTCCTGCTTGATTGACTTTGATGAGTATAGGAGTTACAAGAGTTGATCTACCTCGAGATCATAATGGCTAAACCCTAGATGTCTAGCCTGTATGATTATTATTGCCTCTACAGACTAAACCCTTTGGTTTATATAGACACCGGAGGGGCCTAGGGTTGTACAGAGTCGGTTTACAGAGAAAGGAATCTTCACATCCGAACGCCAAGCTTGCCATCCACGCAAAGGAGAGTCGCATCCAGTCATGGGGGAAGGCCTTCGATCTTGTATATTCACAGCCCATCAGTCCGACCCAGGTCACATAGCCCGGACGCCCGGAGACCCCCCAATCCAGGACTCCCTCACCAGTTTTGCACATGAGTCCACCAAACCTACCTATATGCGGTATTCTTTTGCCGTTCTAAGAAAATTTGTATGTTCCATCTCTAATTTTCAAAATAATTTCTCTTTTATGTGCTCGTATCGCTCATGAATCGGCAGGGGTTGGCTACTATATTTCCATGTTGGATATGTTATTCTCACGATGAGTGTTTATTCACTTGTCATTGCACGAGAGTAAGGCAAAGGTATTAGGGATGCCCAGTCCCGAAATGAAAAATTAATTTACTTTAATGTTGTCAAATAATAAATTCCTTGGAAAGTGTTGGTATGGAAGGCACCCATGGATACGGCTAGCCATGGAAAGTGAAAGTATGGTTGAAAAAGGTATGAACTTTATTTTCTATTTGGGAATGGCCTATGATATATCTAGCATGGAAAGTATAGGGAACTTCTCGATCATTCTCGTTGATAGGAAAATCATGCCTCCCAAAATGTTTTTATCTCTATGTTTTTGCTTTGAGCTCTGGCACCTCTACAAATCCCTACTTCCCTCCGCAAAGGGCGTTTCTTTTACTTTATGCAATTTTTATTTTTAATTTGAGTCTCCATCTTCTCTTATAAAGGACCAACTAGGGGGTAGTATGATCGTACTTGAGCATTGGGTGTAGCTAATATGCGAGTGTGTTTCATGAATGGATCAATGATTGAGCATAATGGGCTAGGGATAACTTATTTTAGTATTGATATTTTGAAAGACATGGTTGCTTGTTGATATACTTGAGTATTTAAGTCTCATGGCAAAACTAGAATATTGCTTTGAACCATATAAAAGTCCAAATGTTCATGCTACAAAGAAAAGAATATGTGATGAGCATGTTAGGCAGCATTCCACATCAAAAATTCTGTTTTTATCATTTACCTACTCAAGGACGGGCAGGAATTAAGTTTGGGGATGCTGATATCTCTCCAACGTATCTACAATTTTTGATTGTTCCATGCTATTATATTATCATTCTTGGATGTTTTAAAATCATTTTATAGTCATTTTATATCATTTTTTGGTACTAACCTATTGACATAGTGCCAAGTGCCAGTTGGTGTTTTTTGCATGTTTTTTACATCGCATGAAATCAATATCAAACAGAGTACAAACGCAACAAATTTATTTTTGATTTTTTTGGACCAGAAGACATCCAATGGACCGCAGAAGCACCTGGGGGGTGCTCCGAGGGGATCACAACCCACCATGGCGTGCCTGGAGGCCTAGGCGCACCCTTGTGGATTGTGCCCACATCGGGTGGCTCTCGATCCACCTATTTACTCTATGAATACCCAAATATTCCGGAAACCCTAGGAGAGTCGATGAAAATCAATTCCAGCAACTGCAAGTTCCAGAAACACTAGATCCAATCTAGACACCATCACGGAGGGGTTCATCATGTCCATTGGTGCCTCTCCGATGATGCGTGAGTAGTTCTTTGTAGACCTACGAGTCCGTAGTTAGTAGCTATATGGCTTCCTCTCTCTCGTTTGATTCTCAATACAATGGTCTCTTCGAGATCCATATGATGTAACTCTTTTTGCGGTGTGTTTGTTGAGATCCGATGAACTTTGAGTTTGTGATCAGATCTATCTCTTTTTATCCATGAAAGTTATTTGAGTCTTCTTTGATCTCTTATATGTATGATTGCTTATAGCCTCGTATTTCTTCTTTGATATTTGGGTTTTTGTTTGGCCAACTTGATCTATTTATGTTGCAATGGGAAGAGGTGCTTTGTGATGGGTTCGATTGATCCCAGTGACAGAAGGGGAACCGACACGTATGTATCATTGCCATTAAGGATAACAAGATGGGGTCTATTTCTACATAAATAGATCTTGTCTACATCATGTCATCATTCTTATTGCATTACCCCATTTCTGCACGAACTTAATACACTAGATGCATGCTGGATAGCGGTCGATGTGTGGAGTAATAGTAGTAGATGCAGGCAGGAGTCAGTCTACTAATCTTGGACGTGATGCCTATATAATGATCATTGCCTGGATATCGTCATGATTATTTGAAGTTCTATCAATAGACCAACAGTAATCCGTTTACCAATCGTTTGTTATTTTCTCGAGAGAAGCCACTAGTGAAAACTACGACCCCGGGTCTCTCTTTAATATATTTGCCTTCGCGATATATTTTCTTTTGCTTTAATTTTCAGATCTATTAAACCAAAATTACAAAATACCTTTCTACACTTTATTTTATTTGGCGTTCGATCTATCAATTTATTAGAACTCTCTCACATCTATTTGCCAATTTCTGGCGCTGTTACCCGAAAGGGATTGACAACCCCTTGAAAACATCGGGTTGCGTGTATTTGTTATTTGCGTGCAGGTGCTGTTTACGTCGTGCTGCTTGGTTCTCCGTCTGGTTCGATAACCTTGGTCTCATCACTGAGGGAAATTCCACTGTCGCTGTGTTGTATCATCCCTTCCTCTTTTGGGAAATACCGAGGTAGTTCTAGCAAACATCAGTATCGACTACAATAGAGGAGCTAGCCATGAAGGCAAAACAAGCAATCTATCACACGAGCAACCAAAAAGTAAACAAAAAGACAAAAGGAAGAAGGACGAATAAAAAGGCAAATCTTTTTATGTTTTTCCGAAAATCATTTTTGAAGTGGTGGCGAGGAAAACGAGAGGCAAATGGCGAATAATGTAATGCAAGAGATGAGAGTTTATGGTGGGTACTTTGTAGGCTTGATGTAGCCCTCCCCGGCAACGGCGCCAGAAATTCTTCCTGCTACTTCTTCAGCTTGCGTTGGTTTTTCCCTAGAAGAGGAAAGGGTGATGCAGCAAAGTTCAGATAAGTATTACCCTCAGTTAGAGAACCAAGGTATCAATCCAGTAGGAGGTACAAGCAAGTCTCCAATCTATGCACCGGCACAAACAATCAAACACTTCCACCCAACGTGATAAAGGGGTTGTCAATCCCTTCATGATTAATTACAATAGTGAGATCTAATAGAGATAGGTATAAAAGATTACTAGAATGTAAAACTAAATAAAAGTAAATAAATTGCAGCAAGGTATTTTTGGGTTTTTTAGTTTATAGATCTGAAAATATATGATGGAAAATAGACCCCCGGGGATAGGTTTCATTAGACGCTTCTCTCTTGAAGGCAAATAATATGGTGGGTGAACAAATTACTATCGAGCAATTGATAGAAAAGCACAAAGTTATGACGATATCCAAGGCAATGATTATGCATATAGGCATCACATATGTGTCAAGTAGAATGAAACAATTCTGCATCTACTAGTATTATTCCACACATCGACCGACTCCTGCCTGCATCTAGAGTATTAAGTTCAAGAGAACAGAGTAACACAGTAAGTAAGATGACATGATGTAGAGGGATAAACTCAAGCAATATGATGAAAACCCCATCTTTTTATCCTTGATAGTAACAGTACAATACGTGCCTCGCTACCCCTACTATGTCACTGGGTGAGGACACCGCAAGATTGAACCCAAAACTAAGCACCTGTCCCATTGCAAGAAATGCCAATATAGTTGGCCAAACAAAACCGATAATTCAAAGAGAAATACAAAGATATCAAATCATGCATATAAAAATTCATAGGAGATTCAAATAATATTCATAGATAATCTGATCATAAATCCACAATTCATCCGGTCTCGACAAACACACCGCAAAAGAATATTACATCGGATAGAACTCCAAGAACATTGAGGAGGACATGGTATTCAAGAACATAGGGAGAGAAGAAGCCATCTAGCTACTAGCTATGGACCCGTAGGTCTCAGGTAAACTACTCACGCTTCATCGGAAGGGCAATAGCGTTGATGTAGATGCCCTCCATGATCGAATCCCCCTCCGGCAGATCGCTGGAAAAGGCCCCAAGATGGGATCTCTCGGGAATAGAAGGTTGCGGCGGTAGAAAAGTATTTTCGTGAATGCCTCCGAGGGTTGGGGAATATTTGGGAATTTATAGGCTGAAGACTAGGGTTAGAGGAGCTCCGAGGAACCCACATGGCAGCGGACGTCCCCCCTAGGGTGTGCCTTGCACCCTTGCCGTCGCCTCGGGACTCTTCTGACTTGGTTCTCAAGTCCTATGTGTGGCTTTTGGTCGAAGAAACATCATCGTAGAGATTTATTTTGTTTGGACTCCGTTTGATATTCCTTTTCCGTGAAACTCAAAAACAAGGAAAAAACTGAAACTGGCAGTTGGCTCTGGGTTAATAAGTTAGTCCCAATATATATAAAAAATAGCATATTAATGCATATAAAACATCCAAAATAGATAATATAATAGCATGGAACAATCAAAAATTATAGATACGTTGGAGACGTATCACACCCTCACAAGTCCCTTATTACACTCAGTTCCAGCGGGTCCTTAGATGACTGTTGGATCTCATCTCAATGGCTGAGATGCTTTTGGAGCACCTACATTAGGAGCTTCTTAGCGGTTGGATTTGAGATCCAAAGATCACATAGAAAGTTCACATATATTTATGAAATACACCCTCAAGAGTCCCTTATTACACCCAGATCCAGCACATCCTTAGATGGTTGTTGGATCCTAGATCAATGACTGAGAAGCTCTTGGAGCACCTAACCTTAGGTGCTCCGGTAGCACATGATATTCTTCCCAAGACTTTGAAATGAACTTCACTAAGCACTTTAGGTGTTCAATAGTTAGATTGTAGTGCATTTGACATTGTTAGGGCAACTCTGTCCCAGTGACCTAAATCTTGTTTGCTTTTGCTTGCGTTTTATGCGTTCGGGTTGGAAGACGGACATCTGACATGCGGACATAGCCGGACACAGTTTTTGTACCCAATGGTGCCGCCCCACTTTGTGACATGTCCTCCCCGACATTTCATCGTACAACTACAGTCGAAGCTCGCAACGAGGAATGGCGTTGGTGCACGTTACCCATGGGAGAGAGTGCAACGAAGGGACGACAACATCGTCATCGAGGAGGAGGTGGTGCCGCGAGGTCGGGGTGCGGCGATTTGCCCGGCTTGGCACAACACTGGAATGTCCCCGCGCACTGCATCTTCGCCGTGAGCGGGGAGGCCGATAGCAGGCAAGCTGCTCCTCCGAGGTAGGTGATATGTCTCCAATGTAGCTACAATTACAATGAAAAACCGAAATTGTATCGTCATCACAACAATCTTTAATCTTGTTTTTAACAAGGAGGAAACTGGTCTAGAAGTGATGGATCATTTCCTAAGGTTGCTGCCGTACATACATTAGGTCACATATGTCTGGAGGGCCTGAATTACTTGGAGAGTATTGATTGTGGTGGGTGGGTGGGCTAAAACCCAAATCTTGACCCGGGATTGAATCCGAAGCTTGAAAAATCTCCGAGGTCACTAGTTCGGGTCCAGGAAGATCCAAGTGCCTTCTGGGCCATATGTTCGAGCCTGAGCTCGGAGGACGTGAAGTCTCATTGATAACCCACAAGTATAGGGGATCGCAACAGTTTTCGAGGGTAGAGTATTCAACCCAAATTTATTGATACGACACAAGGGAGCCAAAGAATATTCTCAAGTACTAGCAGCTGAGTTGTCAATTCAACCACACCTGGAAACTTAATATCTGAACAAAGTATTTAGTAGCAAAGTAGTATGATAGTAGCGGTAGCGGTAGCAAAAGTAATAGTTTTGGTTTTATAGTGATTGTAACAGTAGCAACGGAAAAGTAAATAAGCAAAGATCAATATATGGAAAGCTCGCAGGCAACGGATCAGTGATGGATAATTATGTCGGATGCGATTCCTCATGCAATAGTTATAACATAGGGTGACACACAACTAGCTCCAGTTCATCAATGTAATGTAGGCATGTATTTCGAATATAGTCATACGTGCTTATGGAAAAGAACTTGCATGACATATTTTGTCCTACCCTCCCGTGGCATCGGGGTCCTATTGGAAACTAAGGGATATTAAGGCCTCCTTTTAATAGAGTACCGGACCAAAGCATTAACACTTAGTGCATACATGAACTCCTCAAACTACGGCCATCACCGGTAAGTATCCCGAGTATTGTCACTTCGGGGTTAACGGGTCATAACATATAATAGGTGACTATAGACTTGCAAGATAGGATCAAGAACTCACATATATTCATGAAAACATAAATAGGTTCAGATCTGAAATCATGGCACTCGGGCCCTAGTGACAAGCATTAAGCATAGAAAATTCATAGCAACATCAATCTCAGAACATAATGGATACAAGGGATCAAACCCTAACAAAACTAACTCGATTACATGATAAATCTCATCCAACCAATTACTGTCCAGCAAGCCTACGATGGAATTACTCACGCAGAGCATCATGAAATTGGTGATGGAGGAAGGTCGATGATGATGATGGCGACGGATTCCCCTCTCCGGAGCCCCGAAGAGACTCCAGATCAGCCCTCCCGATAGAGATTAGGGCTTGGCAGCGGCTCCGTATCGTAAAACGCGATCAATTCTTCTCTCTGATTTTTTTCTCCCCGAACGTGAATATATAGAGTTCAAGTTGAGGTCGGTGGAGCACCAGGGGGCCCACGAGGCAGGGGGGCGCGCCCAGGGGGTAGGCGCGCCCCCACCCTCATGGAAAGGGTGTGGGCCCTTGGCCTTGATTCTTTCGCCAGTATTTTTATATATTCCAAAAATATTCTCCGTTTATTTTCAGGTCATTCCGAGAACTTTTATTTGTGCACAAAAATAACACCATGGCAATTCTACTGAAAACAGCGTCAGTCCGGGTTAGTTCCATTCAAATCATGCAAATTAGAGTCCAAAACAAGGGAAAACGTGTTTGGGAAAGTAGATACAATGGAGACTGTCACTCATCCCGAGGGAGGGTGTCCGGCTCGAGGGGCTCGGAGATTCGAACATAGCTGGTCTTTAACTTAGGGGAAGGAGTGTTTTTAGCTCGTTCCTCGATTACCGCTACTAGGTGGGTGACCAGCGGGGAATTAATTTCCCTCTGCTCGGGTTTGAGCCTGATCCGATCATAATCCGTTGCAAGCCCCATGGCGGCGATGCGATCTAGCAGCTCGTTTAAGGACAAGACGTCTGCCGCATCCATCTTTTCAGAGTGTTCGAGACCGATGCAGATGTGATGTTTAGCGATCGCGGGGGACGCCGTCGGCTTGATGGCCGTGCGGGTGCCCATGGTGAGACCGCTGAGCTAGAGGACCTGACCCGAAGTTACGATCGTTCCAGAAGTGATATCGTCGTTGGTGACAAGGCGAGTCATCCATCCTTCCATCGACAACAAAATGGAACTCTCAATGAAAGCACCAATGTTGGTGTCAAAACCGGAAGATCTCGGGTAGGGGGTCCCGAACTGTGAGTTTGAGGATCGATGGTAACAAGGGACAAGGGGGGACATGATGTTTACCCAGTTTTGGGCCCTCTTAATGGAGGTAAAACTCTACATCCTGCTTGATTGTATTTGATGAGTATAGGGGTTACAAGAGTTGGTCTACCTCGAGATCATAATGGCTAAACCCTAGCTGTCTAGCCTATGAGAATTCTGATAGCCTCTACGGACTAATCCCTCTAGTTTATATACACGCGGGAGGGGCCTAGGGTTGTACAGAGTCGGTTTGTGGGGGGAGGAAATAACATATCCGGACACCAATCTTTCCGTCCACGCATATAGGAGTCCAACCCGGACACGGGGGAAAGTCTTCTTCTTGTATCTTCACGGCCCATCAGTCCGGCCCACATCAAATAGCCTGGACACGCGAGGACCCCTTAATCCAGGACCCCCTCAATATCCCCCGAACTTGCCTTCAAATGACGATGTAGTATCTGACTTATCTCTTCGACTTTTGCAAGGCTGGTTCTTCATTATACCTCAAACAGATAACAGTCCGGCCCTAACGCTCGCGTTCTGTCTTAATGACTCCTTCTCTGTTGCCGCCTCGATTTCCACGCGTCGAGCAGATGCGAACGGTCCATAATAATTATTTACCAAAAAACCCATGCGAACATAGGAACGGTGCCTATATAAAGAGGTTAGATCCCCCAGTGCCATCCACATCGTGCAGAGAATACCAAGGCTAGCCACAAAAACTTCAAAACATGGCCATCGCTCCTAGCACTTCTTCGCGCCCTCACGGCCCTCAAGAGGGTGATTGGCAGAGCTGCTCAGTGTCTCATCTCCAGTTGAGTCGACTTCAGACGCAGTGATATCTCCCACTCGTAGATCTAGTCTCTGTGTGAGCGGGATTGGCCTCGATTTGCAATGATGTACTAGCAGAAAATTTCCCCAACCCCATCAACGAGGAGAGGGTATGCTTCGTTTCGTTTCTTTTGCGGGGCCGAGGGGGGTAGGCGCGCCCCCACCCTCATGGATAGGGTGTCGGCCCCCTGGCCTTGATTATTACGCCATTATTTTTTATATATTCCAAAATATTCTCCGTTGATTTTCAGGTCATTCCGAGAACTTTTATTTCTGCACAAAAATAACACCATGGCAATTCCGCTGAAAACAACATCAGTCCGGGTTAGTTCCATTCAAATCATGCAAGTTTGAGTCCAAAACGAGGGCAAAAGTGTTTGGAAAAGTAGATACGATGGAGATGTATCAACTCCCCCAAGCTTAAAACTTTGCTTGTCTTCAAGCAATTCAGTTGGCAAACTGAAAGTGATAAAGAAAACCTTTTACAAACTCTGATTGCTCTTGTTGTTATAAATATGTAAAACCAACATTCAAGTTTTCAGCAAAGATTATGAACTAACCATATTCACAATAACATTTAGGTCTCATGTTTACTCATATCAATGGCATAATCAAGTAGCGAGCAATAATAATAAATCTCAGACGACAACACTTTCTTAAAGCAATCATAATATGATATAACAAGATGGTATCTTGCTAGCCCTTTCTGAGGCCGCAAAAAATAAATGCAGAGCACCCGTGATGATCAAGGGCTTACTGGAAATTGTAATTCATGGTAAAAGAGATTCAGCCACAGTCATACTCAATGTAAACTAATAATAATGCATGCAAATGACAGCGGTGCTCTCCAACTGGTGCTTTTTAATAAGAGGATGATGACTCAACATAAAAGTAAATAGATAGGCCCTTCTTAGAGGGAAGCAGGGATTTGTAGAGGTGCCAGAGCTCGATTTTGAAATAGAGATGAATAATATTTTTACCGGTATACTTTCTTTGTCAACATAACAATCGAGAGATCTCGATATCTTCCACGCTACACACATTATAGGCGGTTCCCAAGCAGAATGGTAAAGTTTATACTCCCCTGCCACCAACAAGCATCAATCCATGGCTTGCCCGAAACAACGGGTGCCTCCAACTAACAGCAATCCTGGGGGAGTTTTGTTTGCAATTATTTTGATTTGATTTGAGCATGGGACTGGGCATCCCGGTGACTAGCCATTTTCTCGTGAGTGAGGAGCGGAGTCCACTCCTCTTGAGAATAACCCGCCTAGCATGAAAGATACAGACAGTCCTAGTTGATACATGAGCTATTCGAGCATACAAAACAGATTTTCATTTGAAGGTTTAGAGCTTGGCACATACAAATTTACTTGGAATGACAGGTAGATAACACATATAGGAAGGTATAGTGGACTCATATGGAATAACTTTTGGGGTTTATGGAATTTGGTGCACAAGCAATATTCCCGCTTAGTACAAGTGAAGGCTAGAAAGAGAGTGTGGAGCGACCAGCTAGAGAGCGAAAACAGTCATGAATATGCATTTAAAATTAATCAACACTGAATGCAAGCATGAGTAGGATATAATTCACTATGAACATAAATATCGTGGAGGCTATGTTGATTTTGTTTCAACTACATGCGTGAACATGTGCCAAGTCAAGCCACTCGAATCGTTCAAAGTAGGATACCACCCTATCATACCACATCACAACCATTTTAATAGCATGTTGGCACGCAAGGTAAACCATTATAAACTCCTAGCAAATTAAGCATGGCATGAGCAACTATCTTATATTTACTAATTGGAAGCACCATACGAGTCTCCATGTTAATCCTTAAAACTGTTTACAAATAACCGTTAGATCTCAATTTGGCGTCTAGGATAAAACAAGAAATAGTCCCCTCATGTTTATATTGTACGTACATCCACAAGGGAGATCCATCCAGTCCAACAGTCCATACGTGGTACACTATAAAGGAAACGTGCAAAACTTAAAAAAAAACTGGAAGGATACGTATAAATAAAAATCATCTATAAGAAACTAAAGATTTTCTGTGCTGAAACGTACCCATGAAGTTATCCTTGCAGGCATGACGCAACTAGCAGTATAAGGATTATTTTTTGCGAGAATAGTAACTAAAAAAACACGTACATGTCAACATTGCTCACCTAGCTAGCTCTACGTACAATGCTTTAGTTTGGTGCGTATATCTAGGCCTAGGTAAGTGGACTAAATTTTCTCATCCAAAATCACAATGCGCATAACCACAATTTGTACCACATGTACTATACTAATCCGTCCATATAAGATACTTCCGAATTTATATGTGATAGTGCACTTAGTATTTTTTTTGAAAATACAAAGAATTAATCAAAAAAAAAGTTAGAAATCTCTGTCCTAGGTATAATTATTATGTAAATACTACATTATCATTTACATGTAAAAATTGGTAAACCATGCAAGGGCATCAAAAACCCACTGATCCAGGTATTAGGGGATGTAGTTTATGTTTGTTTTGCGGAAAGCCTAACTTTCATATGTAAGTTATTTAACGAATAACCACACAAATATGTGAGAGCGCTTAACTAATAAACAAACGTAATTTAGTAGTGGCGAAAATGTGAGATGTGCGTCCAGATGAATGTAATATAATAGCATAGATGTCCATCGGTTAAGTCCATATATCATGGGCTAGGATACATGCCAGCAGTCATCGCATGCAAAAAATGTATCGCCGTTGCTTTTCCCGATGGCTCAATTTTCTTGTCACAAGGATCAATTTTCGGAGTGTACAAAATAAATCTAAAAAAATTATAGGTGATCATCCCCTAATTTAGGTGGATTTTCAGACACCAAAAGGTTGACCGTCTAGAAAATTACATGCCAACTTGAAAATATTGAAGCAAATTTGTAAAGTTTAATGTTATAGTTTCTTTTAAAAATATAATGATGGCTTCTAGAAAATTACAATCTAATTATAAGGAAGATACAGTGAGAATACCACAAATACAGGGAATTATAGAAAACACAAAGAAGGCTTCCACGAGTTTAAAAACAAACTTTAAGAAGTTTAATGGTCTTCCAAACATGTAAAATTAAGAGGATACACTTTAACCGAGTTTCCCGACAAAAACAACTTTAAATAAGTTGTGTCCAATGCGTGTGGCTCACCGGGCATGTTGAACTCATGAGCACTTGAAATAACTGCTCGGAATATGGTTGTTGGTCACACACGTTTTTGTTAAACATTTTAGTCATATCTTTGCATCGGAAGCATGGAATAATCTTGGAAATAAAATCCATGAACCATGAAATCATAGATGGTATATGTATAATAATGTTAAAAGAGAGAAGACCTTTTCATATGAATTTAGTCATGGATAAAGTACATAATACAACATTTTATAAGCAATGAAAATAGGATATTTATAAATATTTCAAGCATCTAAGATTGAAAGAAAATAATACTTATAAAAACTTTCTATGTACAGTAAAACTTCCCAAATTTCTAGACCGTGCAGGAGCACGGGTTGACGGCTAGTAATCTCTAATTGTCATTGCAAACATGTTTCATTCATAATAGGCTGAATCAGGAACGATGAACTAATCATATTTACAAAAAAAAGAGAGGTCGAGTTCATACCAGCTTCTCTCATGTCAATCAGTCCATCATATATCGTCATTATTGTCTTTCACTTGCACAACCGAATAGTGTGGATAATAATAATAGTGCACGTGCATTGGACTAAGCTGGAATCTACAAGCATTCAATACATAGGAGAAGACAAGGTAATATGGGCCCTTTGTCAGATCAACAATAATGCATATGAGAGCCGCTCCACATTTTCATTATGGTATTCTCCTCTCAACCCCCAAAGAAAAGAAAGGAAATAAAACTCTTTACACAGGAAAGCTCCCAACAAGCAAAAGAAGAAGGAGAAATCTTTTTGGGTTTTCTTTTTAATTACTACTACTACAGGCATGGAAAGTAAACTATCTAAAAGCTACAACTAATTTTTTCTAAGGGTTTTTCAAACACACAAGAAGAAAGCTTAAAAAGAAAATAAACTAGCATGGATGATACAATGAAAAAGTATGAGCACCGACAACTGGCATGAGTGTGCGAACATGAATGTAATGTTGGTGAGAAATACATACTCCCCCAAGCTTAGGCTTTTGGACTAAGTTGGTCTATGCCCACGGATGGCCTGATGGAAATCCAAAGTTGTAACTGGGGTCGTACTGAGATGCAGCAGCTACTGCCTGAAGAGCTGCAGCTTGGAGGCGATCTGCCTCCGTCCTCCTCTCGTACTCGTTCGCTTCCTCCCTGGTTATAACATATCTCCCTTCTTCCTGAAAGTCAAAGAAAGCAGGAGCAGGGAGAGAAACATGGACGATGCGCCGCCTGTCAAAGATTAGTCGGTACTAGAGGAACTGATCATTCCTCTCAAAAAACTGATGACGACCCATAGCATTATAATCTAGATAAACAGGAGGCAATTTAATATCATTCTCATGTATGGGTATCTCAAGAAAATTAGCTACACGAGTTGCATAAATTCCACCAAACAAGTCTCCACTTAAACTATTAAGATGCGATCTACATGCAACAATAGCCCCCAAGTTGTATTGTCTATCACCCAATACCGCACTCTTGAGGACACTAAGATCTGGAACGCACATGTGGCAAGCCTCATCTTTACCGTTAATGCATCTACCCAAGAAGAGAGCAAAATAATGTATGGCAAAAAAATGAATGCTCGATATGGTACCTTGTGTTATTTCCCTAGATTCCCCCACAGTGATACTAGCAAGAAATTCTTTAAATTCAGATTTGCGAGGTTCACTAACACTACCCCACTACGGGAGCTTACAAGCAGTATTGAAATCTTCTAAGTCCATGGTATAAGATTTATATAGAGATCAAATAGGATAGTGTGAGAATTGCGTGATCATGTAAATTTAAACCTTATCACAAAGGAATCAATTAAGTGATAATATAGGGGGCACTTATCTGACACGAAGCCCTCAAGTTCAGCATTACGCACATACGCGTCAAATTCCTCCTTAATTCCTGCCTGGACCATAAAATCTTCTGACGGCCATTCACAAGGCCGCACTTGTGCTTCTCTTGGTAGTTCATTGTCCGGCTCACGTATCACGGGCCTTGGGCCTTGCTTCCTTGAGGAACCACCTTAGTACATTTTCCTAAACATATTTCTTCCTCTGAAAAATTTCTGAAATTTTTAGTGACTCAAAATAAAAGTGAACCAAACTCAACAAAATTGATAGCAACTACTCCTACAAGTGACTAGAGGCTATATCATGCATTAAAACTACTTTTGACCACATAAATTTGACATGCAAGCTCAAGAACAGGGTCACCTAAGCAGCAAAAATTTGCAATAAATAAAGCACTAGACCAAAAACTAATTGGACTATTGGAGGAGTCACATACAGAAGAACAATCCCTCAAAGCAGTTTTATGAATGGAGTTTTAAGCAAGGAGATCAAAAATGGCAGCAAGATGAGCTAGAACTCGGGTTTGAGCTAGTGGGTGATTTTTTCTAGAGGAAGACGAAGTGTGTGGGTGCAAGAATAACTGGAGGGGGCCCACGTGGGGTCCAAGAGGCAGGGGGCACGCCTAGGGGGTAGGGCGCGCCCTCCACCCTCGTGGGCACACAGTGAGGCCCCCTGGTGTGTTCAAACTGCAAATAATTCTTAAATATTCTAGAAAAAATCATATTAAATTTTCAGGACATTTGGAGAACTTTTATTTTCGGGGTATTTTTTATTGCAAGGATAATTAAGAAAATAGACAGAAAATACTATTTTTACTTTATTTAATCTAAATACCAGAAAGTAAAAATAGGGTACAAAGAGTTGTGCTTTCTAACTTCATCCTTCTCATGCTCATCAAAAGGAATCCACTAACAAGGTTGATCAAGTCTTGTTAACAAACTCATTCCGAATCGCATGAAACCGGAGAAATTTCGAATAACACTAGGTTACCTCAACGGGGATATGCACATCCCCAACAATAAGAATATCATATTTCTTCTTGACAGTAGGAAGAGGAAATTCAAAACCTCCAATAGTAATCGTTGAAAATTTTCCAATAGAGTTGATACTGTGGACTTGAGGTTGTTTCCTCGGAAAGTATACTGTATGCTCTTTACCATTAACATGAAAAGTGACATTGCCTTTGTTGCAATCAATAACAGCCCCTGCAGTATTCAAAAAGGGTCTTCCAAGAATAATGGACATACTATTATCCTCGGGAATATCAAGAATAACAAAGTCCGTTAAAATAGTAACGTTTGCAACCACAACAGGCACATCCTCACAAATACCGACGGGTATAGCAGTTGATTTATCAGCCATTTGCAAAGATATTTCAGTAGGTGTCTACTTATTCAAATTAAGTCTACGATATAAAGAGAGAGGCATAACACTAACACCGGCTCCTAGATCACATAAAGCAGTTTTAACATAGTTTCTTTTAATGGAGCATGGTATAGTTGGTACTCCGGGATCTCCTAGTTTCTTTGGTATTCCACCTTTAAAAGTGTAATTAGCAAGCATGGTGGAAATTTTAGCTTCCGGTATCTTTCTTTTATTTGTGACAATATATTTCATATACTTAGCATAATGATTCATTTTAAGCATATCAGTCAAACGCATACGCAAAAAGATAGGTCTAATCATTTCAGCAAAGCGCTCAAATCCTCATCATCCTTTTTCTTGGATGGTTTAGGAGGAAAAGGCATGCGTTTCTGAACCCATGGTTCTCTTTCTTTACCTTGCTTCCTAGCAATGAAGTATCTCTTATCATAATGTTGATTCTTTGATTGTGGGTTATCAAGATCAACAACAGGTTCAATCTCTACATCATTGTCATTTCTAGGTTGAGCATCAACATGAACATCATCATTAACATTTTCACTAGGTTCATGTTCTTTACCAGATTGTGTTTCAGCATCAGAAATAGAAATATCATTGGGATTCTCAGGTGTGTCAACAATAGGTTCACTAGAAGCATGCAACGTTCTATCATTTTTCTTTTTCTTCTTCTTAGAAGAACTAGTTGCATCAACATTAAATCTCTGAGAATCTTGCGCAATTCTCTTAGGGTGGCCCTCAGGATACAAAGGTTCCTGAGTCATTGCTACCTCTTGAGCACTGCGTTGGTTTTCCCTTGAAGAGGAAAGGGTGATGCAGCAAAGTAGCGTAAGTATTTCCCTCAGTTTTTGAGAACCAAGGTATCAATCCAATAGGAGGCCACGCATGAGTCCCTCGCACCTACACAAACAAATAAAGTCCTCGAAAACAATTCAATAAAGGGGTTGTAAATCCATTCACGGTTACTTACGAAAGTGAGATCTGATAGATATGATAAGATAATATTTTTGGTATTTTTATGATAAAGATGCAAAATAAAGAAAGCAAAATAAACGGAAAAGGAAATAGCTTGTTGACGGAAGATTAATATGATGGAGAATAGACCCGGGGGCCATAGGTTTCACTAGTGGCTTCTCTCGAGAGCATAAGTATTACGGTGGGTAAACAAATAACTGTTGAACAATTGACAGAATTAAGCATAGTTATGAGAATATCTAGGTATGATCATGTATATAGGCATCACGTCCGAGACAAGTAGACCGACTCCTCCCTGCATGTACTACTATTACTCCACACATCGACCGCTATCCAGCATGCATCTAGAGTATTAAGTTCAAAGAATAGAGTAACGCTTTAAGCAAGATGACATTATGTAGAGGGATAAACTCATGCAATATGAAATAAACCCCATCTTGTTATCCTCGATGGCAACAATACAATATGTGCCTTGCTGCCTCTACTATCACTGGGACAGGGCACCGCAAGATTGAACCCAAAGCTAAGCACTTCTCCCATTGCAAGAAAGATAAATCTAGTAGGCCAAACCAAACTGATAATTCGGAGATACTTGCAAAGATAACCAATCATACATAAAAGAATTCAGAGAAGATTCAAATATTGTTCATAGATAAACCTGATCATAAACCCATAATTCATCGGTCTCAACAAACACACCGCAAAAGAAGATTACATCGAATAGATCTCCAAAAGAGAGGGGAGAACTTTGTATTGAGATCCAAAAAGAGAGAAGAAGCCATCTAGCTAATAACTATGGACCCGAAGGTCTGAAGTAAACTACTGACACTTCATCAGAGAGGCTATGGTGTTGATGTAGAAGCCCTCCATGATCGATGCCCCCTCCGGCGGAGCTCCGGAAAAGGCCCCAAGATGAGATCTCACGGATACAGAAAGTTACGGCGGTGGAATTAGGGTTTTGGCTCCGTATCTGATAGTTTGGGGTATGTAGGTATATATCGGAGGAAGAAGTACGTCGGTGGAGCAACATGGGCCCCACGAGTGTGGAGGGTGCGCCTGGGGGGGGGGGGGTAGGCGCGCCCCTACCTCGTGCCCTCCTGAATGCTTTCTTGACGTAGGGCCCAAGTCCTCTAGATCATGTTCGTTCTGAAAATCACGTTCCCGAAGGTTTCATTCCGTTTGGACTCCGTTTGATATTCTTTTTTTGCGGAACTCTGAAATAGGCAAAAAACAACAATTCTGGGCTGGGCCTCCGGTTAATAGGTTAGTCCCAAAAATAATATAAAAGTGTATAATAAAGCCCAATAATGTCCAAAACATGATATAATATAGCATGGAACAATAAAAAATTATAGATACGTTGGAGACGTATCAAGCATCCCCAAGCTTAATTGTTGCTCGTCCTCGAGGAGGTAAATGATAAAAACAGAATTTTTGATGTGGAATGCTACTTGGCATAATTTCAATGTAATTCTCTTAATTGTGGTATGAACATTCAGATCCGAAAGATTCAAGACAAAAGTTTAATATTGACATAGAAATAATAATACTTCAAGCATACTAACTAAGAAATTATGTCTTCTCAAAATAACATGGCCGAAGAAAGTTATCCCTACAAAATCATATAGTCTGGCTATGCTCCATCTTCACCACACAAAGCATTTAAATCATACACAACCCCGATCACAAGCGAAGCAATTGTTTTTTTATACTTTTGGTTTTCTCAAACTTTTTCAATCTTCACGCAATACATGAGCGTGAGCCATGGACATAACACTGTATGTGGAATAGAATGGTGGTTGTGGAGAAGACAAAAAGGGAGAAGATAGTCTCACATCAACTAGGCGTATCAACGGGCTATGGAGATGCCCATTAATAGATATCAATGTGAGTGAGTAGGGATTGCCCTGCAACCGATGCACTAGAGCTATAAGTATATGAAAGCTCAACAAAAGAACTAAGTGGGTGTGCATCCAACTCGCTTGCTCACGAAGACCTAGGGCATTTTGAGGAAGCCCATCATTGGAATATACAAGCCAAGTTCTATGATGAAAAATTCGTACTAGTATAAGAAAGTGATATCATAGGAGACTCTCTATCATGAAGATCATGGTGCTACTTTGAAGCATAAGTGTGGAAAAAGGATAGTAGCATTGCCCCTTCTTTCTTTTTCTCTCATTTTTTATTTGGGCCTTTTCTCTTTTTTATGGCCTCTTTTTTTTAGTCCGGAGTCTCATCCCGACTTGTGGGGGAATCATAGTCTCCATCATCCTTTCCTCACCTGGGACAATGCTCTAAAAATGATGATCATCACACGTTTATTTACTTACAACTCAACAATTACAACTCAATACTTAGAACAAAATATGACTCTATGTGAATGCCTCCGGCGGTGTACCGGCATATGCAATGAATCAAGAGTGACATGTATGAAATAATTATGAACGGTGGCTTTGCCACAAATACAATGTCAACTACATGATCATGCAAGCAGTATGACAATGATGAAGCGTGTCATAATAACAGAAAGGTGGAAAGTTGCATGGCAATCTATCTCGGAATGGCTATGGAAATGCCATGATAGGTAGGTATGGTGGCTGTTTTGAGTAAGGTATATGGTGGGTGTATGATACCGCAGAAAAGTGCACGGTATTAGAGAGGCTAGCAATGGTGGAAGGGTGAGAGTGCGTATAATCCATGGACTCAACATTAGTCATAAAGAACTCAAATACTTATTGCAAAAATCTATTAGTTATCGAAACAAAGTATTACGCGCATGCTCCTAGGGGGATAGATTGGTAGGAAAAGACCATCGCTCATCCCCGACCGCCACTCATAAGGAAGACAATCAATAAATAAATCCTGCTCCGACTTCATCACATGACGGTTCACCATACGTGCATGCTACAGGAATCACAAACTTCAACACAAGCATTTCCCAAATTCACAACTACTCAACTAGCACGACTCTAATATCACCATCTCCATATCTCAAAACAATTATCAAGTATCAAACTTCTCATACTATTCAACACACTCATAAGAATTTTTTTATTAATCTTGAATGTCTAATAGAATTAAAGCAAATTACCATGCTGTTTTGTAGGACTCTCAAAATAATCTAAGTGAAGCATGATAGAACAATAGTTTCTATAAAACAAATCCACCACCTTACCCTAAAAGATACAAGTGAAGCACTAGAGCAAAAACTATATAACTCAAAGATATAAGTGAAGCACTAGAGCAAAAACTATATAACTCAAAAGATATAAGTGAAGCACATAGAGTATTCTAACAATTTTCGAATCATGTGTGTCTCTCTTAAAAGGTGTGTACAGCAAGGATGATTGTGGAAAACTAAAAAATAAAGACTCAAATAATACAAGACGGTACAAGCAAAACACATATCATGTGGTAAATAAAAATTTAGCTCCAAGTAAAGTTACCGATGGAAGTAGACGAAAGAGGGGATGCCTTCCGGGGCATCCCCAAGCTTGGGCTTTTAGGTGTCCTTAGATTATCTTGGGGTGCCATGGGCATCCCCAAGCTTAGGCTCTTTCCACTCCTTGTTCCATAATGCATCAAATCTTTTACCCAAAACTTGAAAACTTCACAACACAAAACTTAAAGTAGAAAATCTCGTGAGATCCGTTAGCGAAAGAAAACAAAACACCACTTCAAGGTACTATAATGAACTCATTATTTATTTATATTGGTGTTAAAACTACTGTATTCCAACTTCTCTATGGTTTATAAACTATTTTACTTGCCATAGATTCATCAGAATAAGCAAACAACACACGAAAAACAGAACAGTCTGTAGTAATCTGTAGCTAACGCAAGTTCTGGAACCCGAAAAATTATAAAATAAATTTCTGTACGTGAGTAATTTATCTATTAATAATCTGGAAAATAATTAACTAAATACCACTTTCCAAATAAAAATGGCAGCAATTCTCATGAGCGCTAAAGTTTCTGTTTTTTACAGCAATATTAAAAAGACTTTCCCCAAGTCTTCCCAACGGTTCTACTTGGCACAAACACTAATTAAACACAAAAAACACAACCAAAACAGAGGCTAGATAAATTATATATTACTAAACAGGAGCTAAAATCAAGGAATAAAAAATAAAATTGGGTTGCCTCCCAACAAGCGCTATCGTTTAACGCCCCTAGCTACGCATAAAAGCAAGGATAGATCTAGGTATCTTTAGTTGGTAATTCTTTAATGAGACATCTATCACCCTTAAGAGTTTCTTTACTTTTATCAATTATCAAACTTCTAGGCACAAAATCGAAACAATCATTAGTAGCAAACGGTTCCTTAATGATAGCAAAAAGATTGGGATGAATTCTTATAGATTTGAGATCCGCTGTTTCCTTGCTAGAGGATTCACCCTTATTTTTAGGAACATACATAAGCTTGGCAATTTTAGTTGGTGGACTTGGAGTATTCTTTATGGAAGAAAATGTGGTTCCCAAGTTGGTAATGATACCCTCAAGTTTATCGATTCTAGTGGAATCCTGATTTATTCTTTCACTAACTATGGGTTCCTTCTCCTTAATATTTTTCAAAGTGACTCCTACTTCAGATCCATATTGAGTAATTTGGTTGTGGATCTTTTTATACAAATTTTCAATTAACTCTACGGTAGCAACTTTATTTTCAATAATTTCAAGTTTTTGCATTACATGCTCCAAAGTTAACATAGTTCCATTAACCAAAAGAGGGGGTGAGCCAAACAAATCTATCATAGCATTATAGGAATCAAAAGTGTGGCTACCCAAGAAATTCCCTCCGGTAATGGTATCAAGGACATATATGTGCCAAGGAGTAGTGCCTACATAAAAATTGCGGAGAAGAACTGAAGTAGATTGCTTTCAGGTAGATCTATTTTGAGCATTGCAAATTCTGTACCAAGCGTCTTTTAGATTTTCTCCTTCCCTTTGCTTAAAATTAAGAACTTCATTTTCGGGAGAAACGGAGAAGATAGGGGATTAGCCATAACGACAAGCAAGCAATCGAACACACAAGCAAACAAGAGACGGGCAAAAGGAGGCAAATAGAGAAAGAGAAGGAGGACGGAGAGAGAGAGGGCGAATAAAATGACAAGGGGGAAGTGGGGGAGAGGAAAATGAGAGGCAAATGGCAAATAATGTAATGCGGGAGATAAGGGTTTGTGATGTGTACTTGGTATGCTGACTTTTGTGTAGACTCCCCGGCAACGGCGCCAGAAATCCTTCTTGCTACCTCTTGAGCACTGCGTTGGTTTTCCCTTGAAGAGGAAAGGGTGATGCAGCAAAGTAGCATAAGTATTTCCCTCAGTTTTTGAGAACCAAGGTATCAATACAGTAGGAGGCCACGCACGAGTCCCTCGCACCTACACAAACAAATAAAATCCTCGCAACCAACGGAATAAAGGGGTTGTCAATCCCTTCACGGTCACTTACGAAAGTGAGATCTGAAAGATATGATAAGATAATATTTTTGGTATTTTTAGGATAAAGATGCAAAGTAAAGAATGCAAAATTAATGGAAAAGGAAATAACTTGTTGACGGAAGATTAATATGATGGAGAATAGACCCAGGGGCCATAGGTTTCACTAGTGGCTTCTCTCGAGAGCATAAGTATTACGGTGGGTAAACAAATTACTGTTGAGCAGTTGACAGAATTGAGCATAGTTATGAGAATATTTAGGTATGATCATGTATATAGGCATCACGTCCGAGACAAGTAGACCGACTCCTGCCTACATCTACTACTATTACTCCACACATCGATCGCTATCCAGCATGCATCTAGAGTATTAAGTTCAAAGAACAGAGTAATGCTTTAAGCAAGATGACATGATGTAGAAGGATAAACTCATGCAATATGAAATAAACCCCATCTTGTTATCCTCGATGGAAACAATACAATACGTGCCTTGCTGCCCCTACTGTCACTGGGAAAGGACACCGCAAGATTGAACCCAAAGCTAAGCACTTCTCCCATTGAAAGAAATATCAATCTAGTAGGCCAAACCAAACTGATAATTCAAAGAGACTTGCAAAGACAACCAATCATACATAAAAGAATTCAAAGTAGATTCAAATATTGTTCATAGATAAACTTGATCATAAACCCATAATTCATCGGTCTCAACAAACACACCACAAAAGAAGATTACATCGAATAGATCTCCACAAGAGAGGGGGAGAACTTTGTATTGAGATCAAAAAAGAGAGAAGATGCCATCTAGCTAATAACAATGGACCCGAAGGTCTGAAGTAAACTACTCACACTTCATCGAAGAGGCTATGGTGTTGATGTAGAAGCCCTCCATGATCGATGCCCCCTCCGGCGGAGCTCCGGAAAAGGCCCCAAGGTGGGATCTCATGGATACAGAAAGTTACGATGGTGGAATTAGGGTTTTGGCTCCGTATCTGATAGTTTGGGGGTACGTAGGTATATATAGGAGGAAGAAGTACATCGGTGGAGCAACGTGGGCCCCACGAGGGTGGAGGGCGCTCCTGGGGGGGGTAGGCGCGCCCCCTACCTCGTGCCCTCCTGATTGCTTTCTTGACATAGAGTACAAGTCCTCTGGATCATTTTCGTTTCAAAAATCACGTCCCCGAAGGTTTCATTCCGTTTGGACTCCGTTTGATATTCTTTTTCTGCGAAACTATGAAATAGGCAAAAAACATCAATTTTGGGCTGGGCCTCCGCCTAATAGGTTAGTCCCAAAAATAATATAAAAGTGTACAATAAAGCCCAATAATGTCCAAAATAGGATATAATATACAATGGAACAATCAAAAATTACAGATACGTTGGAGGCGTATTAGTCATTTTACCCCTCTAGTCATAACTCTAACATCATTATCATTTTTCTTATTATTTACTAATAAGTTTACTACTAAGTGGTAACCATAGAAGCATGTTTACTAATAAGTTTACTATAAGTTTAAGTTCTACTTGAGTGGTAACCATAGAAGCATGTTTACTAATAAGTTTAAGTTCACCTTTAACTCTAGGCATATAATCACTCAAGTGTTAAATCATGTAAGCATTACGTTTCATTTGTCTACCAACATAAGCATTGAAGTCTTCTTGTTTAACCATAAAATTATCCAACTCATCCAAGCATTGGCTAGCAAGCTTTGTAGATGGGATTTCACATTTATCAAATCTATGGAGAGAATTTACCTTTACTACCTATGTCGGGTTATCAAGACCATGTATTCCTTCAATAGGTGGTAAATTCTTAACATCTTCAGCTTTAATACCTTTTTCTTTCATAGATTTCGTTGTCTCTTGCATATCTTCAGGACTGAGAAATAGAATACCCCTTTTCTTCGGAGTTGGCTTAGGAGTTGGTTCAGGAAGTGTCCAATCATTTTCATTACTCAACATATTATTCAATAGCAATTCAGCTTGATAAACTGTTCTTTCCCTGAAAACACAACCAGCACAACTATCCAGGTGGTCTCTAGAAGCATTAGTTAGTCCATTATGAAAGATATCGAGTATTTCATTTTTCTTGAGAGGATGATCAGGCAAAGCATTAAGCAACTGGAGAAGCTTAACTAATAATTTCATTTTTCTTGAGAGGATGAGCAACTTTTTTCTTATGAGCAGGGAAATATTTAGCAGAGAAGTAATAAATCATATCCTGGGGACTACGCACACAACCTGGATCAAGAGAATTAAACCATGTTTTAGCACCACGCTTTAATGAGAACGGAAATAGCTTAAGGATAAAGTAATAGCGAGTTTTCTCATCATTAGTGAAGAGGGTGGCTATATCATTTAATTTAGTAAGATGTGCCACAACAGTTTCAGATTCATATCCATAAAAAGGATCAGATTCAACCAAAGTAATTAACTCAGGGTCGACAGAGAAATCATAATCCTTATTAGAAATAATGATAGGTGAAGTAGCAAAAGCAGGGTCATATTTCATTCTAGCATTCAAAGACTTTTCTTTAAGCTTAACTAATAATTTCTTAAGATCATATCTATCATTGCAAGCTAAGAAGTCTCTAGCAGTTTCTTCATCCATAACATAACCCTCAGGCACAACAGGCAATTCATATCTAGGGGGAGAATCTTCATCATCACTTTCATCAATATTATCAGTTTCAATAATTTCATTCTCTCTAACCCTAGCAAGTTGTTCATCCAGAAATTCACCTAGTGGCACAGTATTATCAAGTATAGAAGTAGTTTCATCATAAGTATCATGCAAAGCAGAAGTGGCGTCATCAATAACATGCAACATATCAGAATGAATAGCAGGAGTAGGTGTCGCAAGTTTACTGAAAATAGAAGGTGAATCAAGTGCAGAGCTAGATGGCAGTTCCTTACCTTCCCTCGTAGTTGAGGGAAAAATCTTGGTTCTCTTATCTTTCAAGTTCTTCATAATGATCAGTAGATATAGATCCCAAGTGACTCATAGAATAGAACTCTGCTCCCTGGCAACGATGCCAGAAAATAGTCTTGATAACCCACAAGTATAGGGGATCACAAAAATTTTCGAGGGTAGAGTATTCAACCCAAATTTATTGATTCAACGCAAGGGGAGCCAAAGAATATTCTCAAGTATTAGCAGCTAAGTTGTCAATTCAACCACATCTGGAAACTTAATATCTGCAACAAAGTATTTAGTAGCAAAGTAGTATGATAGTAGCGGTAGCGGTAGCAAAAGTAATAGTTTTGGTTTTATAGTGATTGTAACAGTAGCAACAGAAAAGTAAATAAGCAAAGATCAATATATGGAAAGCTCGTAGGCAACGGATCAGTGATTGATAATTATGTCAGATGCGATTCCTCATGCAATAGTTATAACATAGGGTGACACAGAACTAGCTCCAGTTCATCAATGTAATGTAGGCATGTATTCCAAATATATTCATAGGTTCTTATGGAAAAGAGCTTGCATTACATCTTTTGTCCTACCCTCACGTGGCAGCGGGGTCCTATTGGAAACTAAGGGATATTAAGGCCTCCTTTTAATAGAGTACCGGACCAAAGCATTAACACTTAGTGAATACATGAACTCCTCAAACTACGGTCATCACCGGTAAGTATCCCGATTATTGTCACTTCGGGGTTAACGGATCATAACACATAATAGGTGACTATAGACTTGCAAGATAGGATCAAGAACTCACATATATTCATGAAAACATAATAGGTTCAGATCTGAAATCATGGCACTTGGGCCCTAGTGACAAGCATTAAGCTTAGCAAAGTCATAGCAACATCAATCTCAGAACATAATGGATACTAGGGATCAAACCCTAACAAAACTAACTCGATTACATGATAAATCTCATCCAACTCATCACCGTCCAGCAAGCCTACGATGGAATTAGTCATGCACGACAGTGAGCATCATGAAATTGGTGATGGAGGAAGGTTGATGATGACGATGGCGACGGATTCCCCTCTCCGAAGCCCCGAACGGACTCCAGATCAGCCCTCCCGATAGAGATTAAGGCTTGGCGGCGCCTCCGTATCTTAAAACATGATGAATCCTTCTCTCTGATTTTTTTTCTCCCGAACGTGAATATATCGAGTTGGAGTTTAGGTCGGTGGAGCACCTGGGGCCCACAAGGTAGGGGGCGCGCCGCCACCCTCGTGGACAGGGTGTGGGCCTTGATTCTTTTGCCAGTACTTTTTATATATTCCAAAAATAATCGCCATTGATTTTCAAGTAATTCCGAGAACTTTTATTTCTGCACAAAAATAACATCATGGCAATTCTGCTGAAAATAGTGACAGTCCGGGTTAGTTCCATTCAAATCATGCAAGTTAGAGTCCAAAACAAGGGCAAAAGTGTTTGGAAAAGTAGATACAATGCAGACGTATCACTCATCCCGAGGGATGGTGTCCGGCTCGAGGGGCTCGGAGATTCGAACGTAGCTGGTCTTTAACTTAGGGGAAGAAGTGTTTTCAGCTCGTTCCTCGATGACCGCTACCAGGTGGGTGACCGGGGGGGAATTGATTTCCCTCTGCCCGGGTTTGAGCCTGATCCGATCATAATCCGTTGCAAACCCCAGGGCGGTGATGCGATCTAGCAGCTCAATTAAGGAGGAGACGCCCGTCGCATCCATCTTTTTAGAGTATTTGAGACCGATTGCGGGGGACGCCGTTGGCTTGACGGCCGTGCGGGTGCCCATGGTGAGACCGCTGAGCTGGGGGACTTGACCCGAAGTTACGATCCTTACAGAAGTGATATTGTCGTTTGAAAGCACAAGTGCTCCGTAGGTGATTTTGGTAATTAATGACAACATATCTCTTGTTGGACTAACACTTTTACCTAGTATGTTTCAGATGAGTTCAACAATGAAGTGGCATGGACTAGAGGACTTGGAACCCCTTCAAAATGCTAAGGACAAAGGATTGGCCAAGCTCCAAGCTCAAGACTCTACATTTTATATCTTAGCGATCCAAGATCACATTGAGTCTATAGGAAAGCCAATACTATTAAGAAGGGATGAGGTGTTGCTTAATGGCTTGCTTGCTCAAAGTGCTTAGTGATATGCTCCAAAGCCCTCAACCACTTTCTCACTTCCAAAAATGTCCTAAACCAAAAGTCAAACTCGGCCCCACCGATTCTTTCTATCCAGAGCCACCGAGTTCAGTTGAAATATCCACTGCTAGAAACCCTAATCAGTTCGGTCTCACCGATGGGATCTCGGTCTCACCGAGATGGGCTTGCAAACTCTCTGTTACCTGTTGCAATATTGTCGGTCCCACCGAGATATGCAATCTGCCCACCGAGTTTGCTTGGCCAACTCTCTGTTTTGCTTATTACCCAAATTGGTCCCACTGAGTCTGAGTAATCGGTCAAACCGAGTTTTGGTTTTACCCTAACCCTAGCACATCGGTTCCACCGAGTTGATGTAGTCGGTCCCACCGAAAACCCTAACAGTCACTAGGTTTGCTAAATCGGTCCGACCGAGTTTTTCACTTCGGTCTCACCGAGATTGGTAAATTGTGTGTATTGGTTAGTTTTTGTGTGGAGGCTATATATACCCCTCCACCCACTCTTCATTCGAAGAGAGAGCCATCCGAACATACCTACACTTCCAATACACAGTTTCTAAGAGAGAACCACCTACTCATGTGTTGAGGCCAAGATATTTCATTCCTACCATATGAATCTTGATCTCTAGCCTTCCCCAAGTTGCTTTCCACTCAAATCTTCTTTCCACCAAATCCATATACTGTGAGAGAGAGTTGAGTGTTGGGGGGCTGTCATTTGAAGCACAAGAGCAAGGAGTTCATCATCAACACACCATTTGTTACTTCTTGGAGAGTGGTGTCTCCTAGATTGGCTAGGTGTCACTTGGGAGCCTCTGACAAAGATTGTGGAGTTAAACCAAGGAGTTTGTAAGGTCAAGGAGATCGCCTACTTCGTGAAGATCTACCGCTAGTGAGGCAAGTCCTTCGTGGGCGATGGCCATGATGGGATAGACAAGGTTGCTTCTTTGTGGGCCCTTTGTGGGTGGAGCCCTCCATGGACTCGTGCAACCGTTACCCTCCGTGGGTTGAAGTCTCCATCAACGTGGATGTACGATAGCACCACCTATCGGAACCACGACAAAAACATCCGTGTCTCCAATTGCGTTTGAATTCTCCAAACCCTTCCCTTTACATTCTTGCAAGTTGCATGCTTTACTTTCTGCTGCTCATATACTCTTTGCATGCCTGCTTGATATGTACTGTGTTTGTTAAACTAGTGCCTAAACTCCACTTCAACTTAAAGAAATTAAAAATTGCAACTTTTGGCACTTAGTATCTAATCACCCCCCTCTAGACACCTCTTCTCGATCCTTTCAATTGGTATCAGTGCTTTGGTCTCCATTGACTTGGTTTAAACACCATTGGAGGAAGATGGATGAGTCTACTTTGGGGAGTCTTAGGCGTAGAGTGCCTATTCTTGATGGAGAATATTTTCATGAGTGGAAAAATGAAATGCTTGAGATTTTCAATGAATATCACTTGAACAAGTATATTGCTAGCCCTTGTGCACCTCATGTTGATCCCATGCTTCCTACCCTTGATGGATCAATTGACATGATTCGCAATCTTAGAACTGTTAATCTTATCACTAGAGGCTTGTAACGCCCTCGATGCGGCTATATCTCCCACGTGTCGAAGCACGACTTAGAGGCATAACCGCATTGAAATCAATGTCGCAAGTGAGGTAATCTTCACACAACCCATGTAATACATAAGGGAAAGAGTTACATAGTTGGCTTACAATCGCCACTTCACACAATACATGAATAAGAATTACAACATCCAAATACACTCATGGTCCGACTACGGAACCAAAATAAAAGAAGAACCCCAAATGCGACAAAGGTCCCCGATCGACCCCAACTGGGCTCCACTACTGATCAACTAGAACGAAACAACACCAAGGACAAGATCTTCAACGAGCTCCTCCTGAGCTGGGTCGCGTCATCTGCAAGGACTCATCGGCACCTGCAAGCTGGTTTTGGAAGTATCTGTGAGTCACGGGGACTCAGCAATCTCGCACCCTCGCGATCAAGACTATTTAAGCTTATGGGTAAGGTAAAAGGTATGATGTGGAGCTGCAGCAAGCGACTAGCATATATGGTGGCTAACATACGCAAATGAGAGCGAGAAGAGAAGGCAAAGCACGATCGATAAAAGTATGATCAAGAAGTGATCCTAAAACAACCTACGTCAAGCATAACTCCAACACCGTGTTCACTTCCCGGACTCCGCCGAGAAGAGACCATCACGGTTACACACGCTGTTGAGGCATTTTAATTAAGTAAAGGTTCAAGTTATCTACAACCGGACATTAACAAATTCCCATCTGCCCATAACTGCGGGCACGGCTTTCGAAAGTTCAAATCCCTGTAGGGGTGTCCTAACTTAGCCCATGACAAGCTCTCACAGTCAATGAAGGAATAGACCTCCTCCCGAGACGTTCCGATCAGACTCGGTATCTCGGTTCTACAAGACACTTCGACAAGTTAAAACAAATCCAGCAACACTGCCCGAATGTGCCGACAAATCCCGATAGGAGCTGCATATATCTCTTTCTCAGGGCACACTCAGATTGTCTTAGGTACGGGTAGGCTAGCCCAGAGTTGCCCCTGGTGGCCACCGGCAGCTGACAGGTGGATCAACACTCAGAGGAGCACTGGCCCGGGGGGGGGGTTAAAATAATGATGACCCTTGAGTCTGCAGAACCCAAGGGAAAGAAAAGGCTAGGTGGCAAATGGTAAAACCAAAGTTGGGCATTGCTGGAAAAGCTTTAATCAAGGCGAACTATCAAGGGGTTCCCATTATAACCCAACCGTGTAAGGAACGCAAAATCCGGGAACATAACACCGATATGACAGAAACTAGGGCGGCAAGAGTGGAACAAAACACTAGGCGAGAGGCCGAGCCTTCCACCCTTTACCAAGTATATAGATGCATTAAGATAACATGGCAATATAATGATATCCCAACAAGTAAATAATGTTCCCACAAGGAACGGTCTCCAATCTTCACTTGCAACTAGCAACGCTATAAGAGGGGCTGAGCAAATCGGTAACATAGGCAATCAACTGTTTGCTAGGACATGGTGGGTTAGAGGTTTGACATGGCAATTTGGGAGGCTTGAAAGCAAGTGGTAGGCATCGTAGCATTGGCAGAGCAAAAGAGCGAGCAATCTAGCAAAGCAAAGATAGTAGTGATTTCGAGGGTATGATCATCTTGCCTGAAATCCCGCAAGGAAGAAGAATGATTCCATGAAGAAGACAAACGGAGGTAGTCGAACGGATCCTCACAAACGCGACGTTATCGAATCCAACCCGAAGAAGCAAACACCGGAAAGAAGCACACAACATAGTAAACAACCAACACATGAACATGGCATGATGCACAACCAAGTATGATGCATGTCCGGTTTAATGAAACATGGCATGGCAAAATGCACAAACAACACTACAAGTTAAGTGGAGCTCAATATGCAACGAGTTGCATATTGACGGAACACCACATGCCTTATTTTAGTTCCCTCTCGTTTATGTACTCAACAAGATTAAATGTTGTTAGCATGGCAAGAGGTGAAGCAAAGTAAACTACCTATCTAGTCAAGTTTAAATGAGGCCGGAAGCAACGAACAACAATTTCGGAAACTCCTCATGAGCATATTATAGATTTGGTACTGTTCTTCCCTAAAAATTATTTTAGAGTTGTTAAACATGCAAAGTAAGGCCACCATGTTAAACTAGGCATTTTCTACCCCATTTACATATAAAGTTTATTAAATTCGGAGCTACGGTTAATTAGTTATGATTAAAACCGTTTTAGCAAGTTATTTAAGCAAATTAAAACAAATAGCATTTTAAACATTTTAAACATAGATGAAAGTTGCATATTATTAAACTAGATGAAATTCTAAGAAAGTTTCATAAATAATTCATTTTAATCCGATGCACGGTTTAGAAGCTATTAAATGCATGATCCCAAAGGGGTTTTCTGCAAAACTGGAAACTCTGGAATAAAAGATAAAACGTTCAGAAAAAAACATGTGTTGGGCCGAAACAGAGGCTGGCCCAACAGTGGAAAACGCCGGGAGGCTGCTCACCCAATGGCCAGATCTGGCTGGGCCGAACGAGGAGGCCCGTGGGAGAGGCAAGGGAAGCTGGGTTCTGGCGCTCGTACACGTTGGCTCGGATCGAGGCCGTAGTCAACGCGAGGGAGGGACGCAGGCTCGATACAGGAAAAGTCCTCGCTCATCTCCCTCGCTCGAACAGAAGGAGGCGGCGCTAGGGACTCGCGACAGGGCCAGCAGGCGCAGGACTAGGAGCTCGGGGAGGATCCCGGCGGCGGTGGCTCGCAGCTAGGGCGAAAGGTGAGGCGGAGGAGCGGGAAACGGCGGCGCTGAAATAGACGTGGACAGGCGGACCCGGCCACACGGGCGCCGGACCTGACCGGAGGCAGGACGGAGGCGACCCGCGACGAAGCTTGGGGCGGCAACCATGGCGCTGATATTCAGAGAAGCAAAGGACAGATTCAGAGATAAGGTAAAAGAGATGGAATGAAGAGACGGAAGAAGGAAAGAGGAACGGCCGGAGTCCATCTCCGACGAGGACGCGGCGAAGAAACGGCTTGATGTAGGGGAACTCGGCGCTGCGCTTCGGTCGCTCGTCTCCCGCGCAGACGAGGATGAGGCAGGAGGTGGCGCAAGGTTGCCGGGGCAGCGGCTTTCGATCGAACGGCCGGCGAGGTCGGGCAGCAATGGGGAGACGTGAGGCGAGGCAGGGGATGCCTCGGGCTCCATTGGTCGCTGTGGTTGGGGACTCGAGCAGCAGAGAGGTGGCTGGGAATCAAGGGGAGGCGCTGGTTGGTTGGGCGTGGAAAATAGGGAGAGGATGGATCCCGAGAGGGAGAGGGTAGGTAGGTGGCGGCGGGCAGGAGGGTGGATGGGACAGACCTCCTAATTTTTAGGGTTGGACCAAATATATACTTCAGGTGAAATAGGTTAGGGGCTATCTGGAGCCTCCGATTAAAATCGAACGGCCGGGAAAAATAGGCTAGGGAGCCCAAATAAGAAAACGGAGACGTTTTGTAGACGTTTGGGGATGATCCGGATCCAACGGTGACGACTGCCCGGGTCGGGTCCGGAACAATTTCGGACGCGCACGTGAGGGGTTCGATGCACTGTGCAGAGAGGGGTTCGGACCGTGCGGTCGCATCGGACAACTCCGGAAGTGAAGAGGGGAAGGAGGATGGACTAGGTGGGCTGTGGCGAGACTGCGAGGGGGAGAAGAGAGAGGGAGGGCCCGGCATCTGTTTCCGGAGACCGAAAATGTCCGACGTTAGACCGACTATAATGTCGCTATAGTTATCCGTTGGGCTATCAAACGAACTCCGAATGTGATGAAACTTGGCAGGCAGCCTACCTGCAACATAACAACACCACATGCCAACTTTCAACCCATTCTGAGAACATTTTTCGGCCACTTATAAAATACTATTTCGGACATGCCGCGGGCACATGCAAGTGTGTCTGGGCTCAGAACGGACGACGGACGGAACTGGGGAACCCAGACGGATGCAAGTTTTGAAAACATGATGATGCAATGCACATGATGACATGATAAGATGCAACACGCAAGCAGATGACATGGCAACAACCACGAGTAACTGGACGACACCAGGCACATCGGTCTCGGGGCGTTACAACACTCCACCACTACGAGAGGATCTCGTCCCGAGATCTAGAATGGCACCGGAGGGAAAACGGAAGAGAAAGAGAAGAGGTAAAACTAAGTTGCTCCTTTGACAAACGAGTGAAACCAAAGAACCTTGCGAGGTTGAACAAATTGAAAAGAATAAAACAACGGAGATGAACAAAGTGGAAAACACTCCATTAGGAAAGAGGAACGAGGAAGAACAAGGTTAAAAGCACTCCGGTAGGGAAGTGTAATAAGGAAGAACAAATTCGAACAGCACTCCGGTTGAGAAGGGATGCAAGACTTGATAAGGCGAAAAGAACTTGAGCAAAAGGCACAACACTCCGGTTAAATGGATAAGCATGAAAAGAACATGATCCTGACAAGAACAAGAAGAAGGTTTGAAGAAAGCAACATCACAATGCCTCCAGAAGAAGTGAGAGAATGGAACTGAATGAACGGGGGAGAAAAAACAAGGTCTTGAGAGAGCATGCTTACACCAAAAGCTAGAACGAAGTTTTTGGGTTATCAACAACGAAAAGGATAAGCTTGATATGGACTTATAGAATACGTCTCAAAATTATGAGGTGACAACCTGCCATTCACGGGAAAAAGAATTGGATTGATAAGAACAAGGAGACGAGAAGCTATCTCACCGGGAGGATAAAGAAGAGCTTGGGTCCTTTATAAGCACCATAATTAGCAACAATCCTTAGGGAAAGTTTTAGGTGAAATATAACCCAAGATAACTCCAATGAAGAGATTGATGGATTTACAATACCCCATTCTTAACAACCTGTGAATCATGAAACATGAACTCAAATATCAAGAATGATGTAAAACCACCTCCAATGATATGGTAGAAAGAAATGCACTCCGGATTGCAAGATGAAGAAAGCTTGAGCTCCTTAGAAAAGAAACTTAATGAAAAACTTCTAGACGTAAATAAATCCTTGATGAACCATCATGTAGAGCCTCCATGAAGAACTCCAGTAACAAAAGAATAAAAAGAAAGAGAAATTGAAAACACAAGGTGAATCCTTGCAATGGTTTAGATGGATCTCCGTGATAACTAGAGCTTGGAACTCCGGGAAAGGAAAGATAAAGCATCTCGAACTGAGAATATGATATGATGAACCACTCCGGAAAAAGGAATTAATCACTTGGATGGAACAAGAATAAGAATTATGTTATGCGTATCCTTCAACAATTTAATTGCTAACAAGCAACGGATTTGGCATACTACTTATCCTCGTAGAAAGATTAAGATAGATATAGCGCAAACTTGAGAAAGTCTTCAACGATCCACCGGTAGAATTTGAACGAATGCATAGATATGATACACGAAGGAAGAAAACTCTTGAACGAACCACCATAAGAATTGAAAAGAACGATTAAAACATGAAGACACACCGGGAAGAATTAGCAATTAAACAAAGATGCTTGAGAGAATTTAGACCCATGAGAACGAAAAGATTACGAGCTGATTAGAGAATCCTTGATTTAGACACCGGTATGATTTAGAGTATGAGAGCTGAAAATTGGAATGAATAAATCTTAGATGATGGGCTCCGGATAATCAAACTGAACAGAATCTTGAATTGCTCCGGAAGGGTGAAAAGAAATCTCACATACAAAAACAATTATGAGAGGATGGCAACAAGCTAAAATCACGAATCTTGAAGAGAACGGACCAAGATTGAGAGGAAAAATCTTCTTCGTCTTCAAAATCCGAGAATGACGACGAGAAACACCACCATGAATTGTTGAGATACTCCTGAATGAAAATTAGAAAGGTTGAGCCAACGATGGAAAGAATTTGGAAGATCTAGGAGAAAGGCATTTGACTGATGACAATTCATTCTTATGTCAATCTTGGAAAAGAATTTGAGAGTAATGCCGGGAAAATAAGAAGAGTCAGGTAAGATCCTGGAAAAAGACCTGTGGGTTAGGGCCCACTCAAAAGAAACACCATTGAAATGATTTAAAGAGAGAGATTGCACCGGTTGGAATAAATGGCTTGAATAAGATAAGACCTCGAAATAGCTTGAACCAATGTAGAGTGGAAAACACGAATCTTCGGGATATCTTCAGCACTCCGGAACGAATGAATAGCGAGAAGTGAATTATTATGAATTGCACCGGCATGAGAGAGCATAGAAACGAGGAAAGGATATGACCAACACCGAAAGCTTTAATTGGTTCCACCGGAGAAGAAAACGAGTGATGAGAGACGAACTTGAAGCTCCGCTAGAATCTTCATGAGAATCCCCGGATAAGAATATTGATAGAAAAGAATAGAGAGACTTCGCATCAATAATATGGATACTCGATTAAGAGATCTGAATCCTTGGAGAAAAACAAAGGGAGGGAGGGTGAGAAAAACAAAGACAATTTGGAATGGATGAAATGAACATGAATACTCGGATGAGGAATTGCCCTCTCTAGGAATTGATCAATCACAAGATGATGTTGAACATGAATACTCGGATGAGGATGATGATGATAGTGACTATGATCTCGATGATGCGATGGGACACTTTGGTCTTATGGCAAATCTTCGTGGCTACATGGCTGGAGGAAAGGAAGGGTCCTTGATAGTGGATGTATTGATCATATGACCGGAGATAAAGACATGTTCCATGAGCTTCCTGAAAATGACGGCCCTCGAAAGTATGTCACTTTTGGTGATAATTCAAAGGGTAAGGTGGTTGTCCTTGGTAAGGTGGCCATCTCACATGATAGCTCCATACAAAATGTCATGCTCGTTGAATCTCTTGGCTACAACTTACTTTCAATATCTAGACTTGCTAATTTCGGTTTCAATGTCCTATTTACTGAAGTAGATAGCCAAGTGTTTCGTAGAGATAATCATAAAATGGTCTTTACCAGTTACGTAGAGGAGATCTTTACATTGTTGATTTCACTAAAAAGGCTCAACCTAAAACTTGCTTAATTGCTAAATCTTCTAAAGGCTGGTTGTGGCATAGAAGGCTAGGCCATGTGGGCATGCGAAACCTTGACAAACTCATTAAAGGATATCATATCCTTGGCGTTAACGATGTCATATTTGACAAGGATAGACTTTGTAGTGCTTGTCAAGCAGGGAAACAAGTTGGAGGAAGTCATCGCGCTAAGAACATCATCACCACAAGAAGACCACTCGAGCTACTTCACATGGATCTCTTTTGTAACACCCCGGATGTAATTTACCTTATATGTATCCCAACTCTTGCCGTTTCCGGCACTAAGTTATTTCATTTTGTCGTTGTCTGGTTTTTGTCTCCATTTGTTGTTGTCTTTGTCATGCATCTCATATCATGTCACCATGTGCATTGCATTTACATACGTGTTCGTCTCATGCATCCGAGCATTTTCCCCATTGTCCGTTTTGCAATCCGGCGCTTCTATGTCCTCCGGTGGTCCTTTCTACCTCTTTTCGTGTGTGAGGGTTAAACATTTCCGGATTGGACAGAGAATTGTCATGCGGCCTTGGTTTACTACCGGTAGACCGCCTGTCAAGTTTCGTGCCATTTGGACTTCGTTTGATACTCCAACCGTTAACCGAGGGACCGAAAAGGCCTCGTGTGTGTTGCAGCCCAACACCCTTCCAATTTGGCCCAAAACCCACCAAAAAACCCCTCCATCGTCTAGAGCGTTTGATCACGATCGCGTGGCCAAAAACCGCACCTCATTTGGAGCTTCCTAGCTTCCCCTATCTCTATAAATAGATCTCCCCTCGAAATTCCCGGGTCTTCTCCTACCCTAACCCTAGTCTCTTTCGTCCCCGCCGCCGCCGGACAAAATCCCACCACTGGACATTGTCCAGCGCCCTCACCGCCGCCACATGGCGCCTTTCGATTCACCGAGACACCCGTGCCCACTTCCCCGCGCCGCCGCTCGCGTCGGCCCGCCAGGGCCCAGGCGGGGCCCTCCCGGCCCGGGTCGCCACCCGTCGCCGCCTCGCGTCCCTGTTCGCCCGCGCCACCCGAGCCTCACGCCGGCGCCGCCTCTCCGCCGCTGAGGCTGCCGGTCGCCTACGCCACCCCGTCCTGCGCCGGCGAGCACCGCGCCGTCCCGACGCCACTTCGCCGCCCCAGGCCGCGCGTCCTCACCGCGGCCACCTCGTCGCCGGCCCCGGCGACCTCTCCTCGGGCCGGCCCGCCCTCTCCCTCGATCTCCGGCGACGATGAGCTCATTTTCTGGCGACCTCCTGCTATAGTACCGCTACAGTGCCAGATCCAGACACTGTTCACTTCTGCCCCGAAAACCCTAGCTAATTTGCATTTTTCCGCATGCCATAACTCTGTATCCATAGCTCCGATTCGTGCGTGTAGCATATCAAAATTTTCGTCTTGACGAGTATATCATTTCATATAACTGCATCATTTTCATTTGAGCTCATCTTGATGCCCGAAATGCTATTGGAAGTGGGCTATGTCAGGAAAGTTGCAGATCTGTTTCAGCAAATAGCCTTTTGTCATTTTTGCCATGATTAATGTGTCCATGCTATGATCCTGAGCTCTACATGTGTTTTGTTATATTCCATGCCATCTTTACAGAGGTGCTTGCCATGTATTTTTGTGATATTTGTGGTGACTAGCACAAGCTTGCAAAGTAGCGTAATCGGTAATGCTGATTTTAGGGACTTAGTTTTTCACAAAGTCCTTGTTCTGTTTTTGTTGTTATGCCATATGTTCATGTTGTTTCCTAGTGATCCGTGCCTCTTTTGAGGATGATCAGTAAGGATGTTTTGTTAATATTGTGGTGCTCTATCCATCCATGTCTTTGTTTGCATTTATGGAGCAACATAGTTTGGGTCAATCAAGCTCTACTTTTGCTATAAAATGATCCTGGCAGATTGTTGATGTGTTTAGCAATTTTGCCGAGGATGTTGCTATTGATCCGTGCATGCTATGTTATTATTCTTGCCATGTATAGATCCTATGCCATGTCTTCTTGATGGGTGTATGCTTAGTTTGTCATGCCATGCTCTATAGAGAGTGCATCGAGCTCGTAAACATGCCTACTCGTCAACTGCTTTGCATGCTCCAGTTTTTCACTAAGTCTGAATCTGTTTATGTTTTTGCCATGTTCACATGCTTGCAATTGTATTTTCTGATCCCTTTTGGCTCAAGGTCACTAAGGGACTTTTGTTAAGTGCTTTGAGTATCTTCATGCCATGCCTTGATTTGCCATGTTAAGTTCCTGTAGCATGTAGTTTTCATGCTCTAAAATGTGCTTCCCGATGATAAATTCCAGACTTGTGTTAATTTCACCAAGTCTGAAACCTGTTATCATTTGCTCTTTTGCCATGCTTGTTCGAACCTGTTAATGGATGAATTAGCCGTAGCTCAGTGTTCATCTTTAGTCAAGCTTCATGATTGGATCCCTGCCATGTAATTTGTTGTCATGTTTGAGTGCTGTAGCATATTTATCTTGATGCATTTAGTTGGTCACTTGCTGATTATCGCAGACCGTTTCCATATTTGTTTTGCTCGCCATTTCCAAACCGTGCATCCAATTCCGGTGATCTTTATATCGATTCCAACCGAAATCACCTCACAGTTGCTTGAGCATTGCACGTGGTGGATTGTGCTCCTTTTGCTTGTTGTTCTTGTTTGGGTAGAGCCGGGAGACAAGTTCGTGAACGAGGAGCCCATTGAGTTCGCTTACGACGATCAAATCAACTTTGACAACTTTGCAGGCAAGATGACCATACCCTCGAAATCACTTCTATCTTTGCTTGCTAGATGCTCGCTCTTTTGTTACGCCTATGCTACGAAACCCACCACTTGCTATTCATGCCTCCCAAATTGCCATGTCAAACCTCTAACCCACAATGTCCTAGCAAACCGTTGTTTGGCTATGTTACCACTTTGCTCAGCCCCTCTTATAGCGTTGCTAGTTGCAGGTGAAGATTGGAGATCGTTCCTTATTGGAACATTGATTATTGTGGGGATATCACTATATTATCGTGTTTATCTTAGTGCACCTACATACTTGGTAAAGGGTGGAAGGCTTGGCCTTATGCCTAGTGTTTTGTTCCACTCTTGCCGCCCTAGTTTCCGTCATATCGGTGTTATGTTCTCGGATTTTGCGTTCCTTACACGGTTGGGTTATAATGGGAACCCCTTGACAGTTTGCCTTGAATAAAACTCTTCCAGCAATGCCCAATATTGGTTTTACCATTCTCCACCTAGCCTTTTCCCTTGGGTTTCGCGGACTCAAGGGTCATCTTTATTTTAACCCCCCCGGGCCAGTGCTTCTCTAAGTGTTGGACCAACCGAGCGATGTCCGGGGCTACCAGGGGCAACTCTGGGCTGGCCTACCCGACGTCTTGCTCATCCGGTGTGCCCTGAGAATGAGATATGTGCAGCTCCTATCGGGATTTGTCGGCACATCTGGGTGGTGTTGCTGGTTTAGTTTTACCATTGTCGAGGATGTCTTGTAACCGGGATGCCGAGTCTGATCGGATTGTCTTGGGAGAAGGAATATCCTTCATTGACCGTGAGAGCTTGTGATGGGCTAAGTTGGGACTCCCCTACAGGGATTTGAACTTTCTAAAGCCGTGCCAGCGGTTATGGGCAGATGGGAATTTGTTAATGTCCGGTTGTAGATAACCTGAAACTTAACTTAATTAAAATGAACCAACCGCGTGTGTAACCGTGATGGTCTCTTCTCGGCGGAGTCCGGGAAGTGAACACGGTGTTGGAGTAATGCTTGACGTAGGTTGTTCTAGGATCACTTCTTGATCATAGTTGTTCGACCATGCTTTTGCCCTCTCTTCTCGCTCTCTTTTGCGAATAGGTTAGCCACCATATATGCTAGTCGCTTGCTGCAGCTCCACATCATACCTTGTCTTACCTATAAGCTTAAATAGTCTTGATCGCGAGGGTGCGAGATTGCTGAGTCCCCGTGACTCACAGATTACTTCCAAACCAGATGCAGTGATCGATGATACCGTTCCAGATGACATGACCGAGCTCAAGTGGGAGTTCGATGAAGACTCTCATCATTACTATGTGTCTTTCCCAGTTGATCAGTAGTGGTGCCCAGTTGGTGCGATCGGGGACCGTGTCACATGTGGGGGTTGATCTTTATTTTGGTACCGTAGTCGGCCCATGAGTGTACTGGATGATTGTAATGCTATTCATGTATTTGTTTGACATGGCGAGTGTAAGCCAACTATGTATCTTTTCCCCTTTATTTATTTACATGGGTTGTTGTGAAGATTACCTTACTTTCAACATTGCTTTCAATGCGGTTATGCCTCTAAGTCGTTCTTCGACACGTAGGAGATATATCCGCATCGAGGGCATTACAAGTTGGTATCAGAGCCTTCCCCGACCTTAGGAGCCCCCTGCTTGATTGAATCATTGGCGTTGTTGAGTCTAGAAAAAATGTTTTGAATCATTTGGGATTTATATATCAGAGAGTTTAGGAATTCTTTTTACTCCCCAGTCCCTTCGTCCCTCTGGTGAGGCATCCTGACGTAGAGTTTTGACTCTTCTCTTCTCAAATTTCACTAAATTTTTTTTAGGATCACGCGGGTATCTTGGAATCGTTCCGATTGATTTGTGACGAGAACATTGTTCTTGGTGCCTCCTGTCATTTAGGGGTTGTGGCAGTGTCCCGGGGAGTTGAGCTCCGTGGTGTTGTCGTCACAATTTTATCTTTGAGATTCTGGAATACCTGAGTTTCGCCGACATCGAAAATCTCTTTTATGTAGTTGTTGGTGAGATAACCTCGACGCCACCCAGTACTAGGGTGGGAGTTCGGGAGTATTGCCATAACTTGTATAACGGATGCTTTTCGAAGTTTGAGGTAAATGATTTTCGAGGGTTTATCGGTTATGTGTTGAAGGATGGATACAACTGGATGTAGGATTTGCTAGATTTGGGTGAGATATTATGCTTCCCCTGTATCCCCAACACCTGATTGCATAACCGGAAAGGTTCGGGAGTTTCATAGGTGGGAATTCTTGTAGCTCTAGTTCTTGTTCCGCGAATATTTGGATTGGGATTGGGTAATCCTCACAAAGTATTCGTTCTTGTCCGTACCTTGTTGGTTTTATTCTTCTACCTCAATTCTAAGTGGCTTCTCAATTTATGGAAATGTGACCATTTCAATTGGAATGCATTCGTTCATTTTGTTCGGATGTGTAGACTATATGTTGCAATTTCAACCCATTTGATTCAACTTAAATTTTTGTCTGTCAAGATGCTAACGGATGTCAACCTCTTCAGGATGGCTCCTCCAATGAGCACGACTCTAAATCCTGATCCGCCACCACCACCTCCACCTCCGGAGGCATGGCAAGCTGTGATGTCCGCTACCAATGCAAACACGCAGGTGATCATGCAACTTCTTCAAGAGTGCAACCAAGGGAACCAGGGCCATGGCAACAATCAGAATCAGTTTGCTACACTCAACCAGTTCCTTGCTAACCAGCCAAAGACCTTCAGCAATTGTGTTGAGGCAACAGATGCTGATGATTGGCTCGTGGACATATGCAAGCATTTCGAGTGCAGTAACGTCAGGCCTGAGGACTTTGTCAAGTTTGCCTCCTTCCATCTCAAAGACCAAGCTGTAGAATGGTTTCAGTAGTACAAAGATTCCAGAGGAGGCCGTGTGATTACCTGGGATGAATTCCGTCAAGACTTCAAAGCTCATCATATTCCTCAGAGTGTGGTTGAAAGCAAGCATGAGGAATTCCGCAACCTGAAGCAAGACACTATGTCTGTTTACTAGTACAACATCATGTTTCAGAAGCTCGCCCGTTTTGCTAAGCAGGACGTCCCTGATGAAAAGAGCATGATATATCAGTTTAGGGGTGGTCTCAGAGAAGAACTCCAGCTAGCTCTCGTCCTCTTTGAGCCCAAGAAGTATGATGAGTTCTACAACATGGCAATAAAGAAGAGACTGCTCAACATGGCAACTCCTTCTTCCTCTACTCAAGTGGCTAAGCAGCAAAAGTATTGGCTTCCTCCTCCTCCGTTCCATCAGCCTTATCAGTAGAAGAGCAAAGGTGGCAGTGGATCTTCCCATCTACCCAACCCTGGCTTTCAAAACAAGACTTCGTCTCAAGCTCCAAGATCAAGTGCTCCGTATCACCGTCCGCTCTCCGAGGTCACGTGCAACAAGTGCCAACAGAAGGGTCACTATGCTAACAAATGCTTCAATTAGAGGCAGCTCCCTCCTCCTCCTCCTGTGAGATCGGCAAGTACAGCTGTGGTCAAGCATAACCCCAAGTCTGCTAAGGTCAACTTGTTGAACGCAGCTCAGGCAGAGGACTCGCCAGATGTGATTATGGGTAACCTTCCTGTTAATGACATTCCTGCAAGAGTTCTTTTTGATACTGGTGCATCTTTGTCATTTTTATCGAAGCCTTTTGCATCCATGCATGATGTGCGTACTGTTGATTTGCCTAAGCCGATAGCGGTTTCTTCTCCGGGTTTGTTCATGAACACCAAAATGATGGCTCCGGATGTTCCTATCACGTTGGGCGACTACAAGTTTCTTTCTTCTCCAATGGTCCTTGGTAACTCGGATATTGATCTTATTCTTGGAATGGACTGGCTTTCTAAGCACAAGGCTCAGCTTGATTGTGCTGCCAGGCAGATTTAATTGACTCATTTGTCTGAGGATGTAATTGTCTTTGCCGCTAATGACGATACCATCTGTCTGTTTTCTCTCAATGAGAAGGGTGAACTTGATGCCATCTCTCAAATTCCAGTCATTTGCGAATATCAAGACGTCTTTCCAGAAGAGCTTCCAGGAATGCCTCCGCATCGGCCAGTTGAATTTGTCATCGATCATGAGCCTGGCATGGAACCTGTTTGCAGACGTCCTTACAAGCTTGGACCTGAAGAGTTGAAGGAGCTGAAGAAGCAACTCGATATTCAAGAGCGAATGGGTCTCATCCGACCTAGTTCTTCTCCGTGGGGTTGTGGAGTTCTTTTTGTGAAGAAGAAGGATGGAACGGACAGACTCTGTGTCGACTACTGTCCATTGAACAAAAAGACTATAAAGAACAAGTACCCACTTCCCAACATCAATGAGCTGTTTGAACAACTCAAAGGTGCTCAAGTATTCTCCAAGCTTGATCTCCGTATGGGCTATCACCAGATTCGAATTCGTGAGCAAGATATTCCCAAGACAGCTTTCAGGACAAGCTATGGTTCATATGAATACACTGTCATCTCTTTTGGCCTCGTCAACGCTCCTCCGACTTTCTCTCGCATGATGAACTTCATCTTCAACCCCTACACAAATGACTTCGTCTTGGTCTACCTCGATGACATTTTGGTCTTTTCCAAGAACAAGGAAGATCATGCCAAGCACTTGCGTTTGGTGCTGGATAAGCTTAGAGAACATCAATTCTACGCCAAGTTTTCAAAGTGCGAGTTTTGGCTCGATGAGGTTCTCTACCTTGGGCATATCATCTCTGCCAAGGGCATAGCGGTGAATCCTGAGAAGGTGTCTGCAATTGTGAATTGGGAACCACCTCATAACGTGAAGCAACTCCGCAGCTTCCTTGGTCTCGCAAGCTATTGTCGAAGGTTCATTGAGAACTTTTCAAAGATCGCGAAGCCTCTTTCAAACCTTCTCTAGAAGCACGTGAAGTACGTTTGGTCTCCAGAATGTGACATCGCTTTCAACACCTTGAAAGAGAAATTAGTCACTGCTCCAGTTCTGACTCCTCCTGATGAATCCAAACCGTTCGAGGTCTTCTCTGATGCCTCTCTTCAAGGTCTTGGTGCAGTGTTGATGCAAGAGAAGAAAGTTGTGGCCTATACTTCTCGCCAGTTGAAGCCCAATGAAAAAAACTACCCCACCCATGACCTCGAGTTGGCGGCAGTTGTGCATGCTCTTTTGATTTGGAGACATCTCTTATTGGGAAGAAAAGTGGACATCTTCACTAACCACAAGAGTCTCAAGTACATCTTCACTCAGCCTAATCTCAACCTCAGGCAGACTCGTTGGGTCGAAATGATTCAAGAGTATAATCCGAGTATCGATTATACTCCATGCAAGGCCAATGTAATTGCTGATGCTTTGAGCAGAAAGGCTTACTGCAACAGTTTGATTCTCAAGCCTTACCAACCCGAGCTTTGTGAAGCTTTCCGCAAACTCAACCTTGAAGTTGTTCCTCAAGGATTTCTCGCAAACCTCCAAGTCTCTCCTACTTTGGAAGATCAGATTCGCGAGGCTCAACTTCTTGATGCTATGGTGAAGAATGTGAAGATTGGGATTGCCAAGAGTCAACCCAAGTACAAGTGCTATCGCCTTGATGACAAGGATACTCTCTTCTTCGGGGATCGCATTGTTGTGCCTAAAGGTGACCTTCGTAAAGTCATTATGAACGAGGATCACAATTCACTCCTCCCCATCCACCCTGGAAGTACAAAAATGTACCATGACCTCAAGCAGGCGTATTGGTGGACTCGAATGAAGCGCGAGATTGCTCAGTTCGTGAATGAATGTGATGTCTGCAGAAGAGTAAAGGCAGAACACCAACGACCAGCTGGTCTCCACCAACCTCTTGCCATTCCAGAATGGAAGTTTGACCACATTGAGATGGACTTCGTGACTGGATTTCCAAAGTCCAAGCGTGGCAATGATGCTATATTCGTTGTCATCGACAAACTCACTAAAGTGGCTCACTTTCTGCCTATCAAAGAGTCTATCACAATAGCTCAATTGGCGAAGCTTTATACCTCTCAGATTGTCTCTCTGCACGGCATTCCGCGGTTGATTTCTTCACATCGTGGCAGCATCTTCACCTCGAAGTTTTGGGATTCTTTTCAGAAGGCCATGGGCACCAACATCCGTTTCAGCACAACTTTTCATCCTCAAACTAGTGGCCAAGTCGAGCGTGTCAATCAGATTCTTGAAGATATGCTCAGGGCTTGCGTTATCTCCTTCGGTATGAAGTGGGAAGATTGTCTTCCGTATGCCGAGTTCTCCTACAACAACAGCTTTCAAGCGAGTTCGGGCAAGGCCCCATTTGAAATTCTCTATGGCAGGAAGTGCCGTACTCCTCTTAACTGGTCAGAGACCGGTGAACGTCAACTTCTTGGAAATGACTTGATCACAGAGGCAGAGGAAATGTGCAAAGTCATTCGTGATAACCTCAAAGCAGTGCAATCGCGCCGGAAGAGCTACTATGATAGTAAGCATCGTGATTTGGCTTTCGAGATCGGAGACCATGTTTACCTCTGCGTCTCTCCAATGAAAGGTACTCGTCGCTTCGGTATCAAATGGAAGCTTGTCCCTAGATACGTGGGTCCTTTCAAGATCGTCAGCAAGAGAGGCGATCTCGCCTATCAACTCGAGCTTCCTTCCAACTTTGCAAACGTGCACGACGTGTTTCACGTGTCTCAACTCTGCAAGTGCTTCAAGCCCCCTGACCGCACCGTCAACTTCGAAGACATTGATCTCCAAGAAGACCTTTCTTATCCTAAGCACCCAGTTGCTATTCTTGAAGAAACTGAGCGTAAGACTCGCAACAAGTCAATCAAATTCCTCAAAGTCAAGTGGTCACACCATTCTGAGAGTGAAGCCACCTGGGAACGCGAGGATCACCTCCGTTCTGAGTACCCGGCGTTTTTCCAGTCCTAGATCTTGGGATGAGATCCTTTCATAGTGGTGGAGTGTTGTAACACCTCAGATGTAATTTACCTTATATGTATCCCAACTCTTGCCGTTTCCGGCATTGAGTTATTTCATTTCATCGTTGTCGGGTTTTTACCTTCGTGTGTTGTTGTCTTTGTCATGCATCTCATATCATGTCATCATGTGCATTGCATTTACATACGTGTTCGTCTCATGCATCCGAGCATTTTCCCCGTTGTCCGTTTTGCAATCCGGTGCTTCTATGTCCTCCGATGGTCCTTTCTACCTCTTTTCGTGTGTGGGGGTTAAACATTTCCGAATTGGACCGAGACTTTTCATGCGGCCTTGGTTTACTACCGGTAAACCGCCTGTCAAGTTTCGTGCCATTTGGACTTCGTTTGATAATCCAACGGTTAACCAAGGGACTGAAAAGGCCTCGTGTGTGTTGCAGCCCAACACCCTTCCAATTTGGCCCAAAACCCACCAAAAAAGCCCTCTATCGTCTAGAGCATTCGATCACGATCGCGTGGCCGAAAACCGCACCTCATTTGGAGCTTCCTAGCTGTCCCTACCTCTATAAATAGGTCTCCCCTCGAAATTTCTGGGTCTTCTCCTACCCTAACCCTAGTCTCTTTCGTCCCCCCCGCCGCCGGACAAAATCCCACAACCTGCCATTGTCCAGCGCCCTCACCGCCGCCACGTGGCACCTTCCCATTCGTCGAGACGCCCGTGCCCACTTCCCCGCGCCGCCGCCCGCGTCGGACCCCCGGGGCCCAGGCGGGGCCCTCCCGGCCCGAGTCGCCACCCGCCGCCGCCTCGCGTCCCTGTTCGCCCGCGCCGCCCGTGCCTCACGCCGGCGCGCCTCTCCGCCGCCAAGGCCGTCGGTCTCCTACGCCGCCCCGTCCCGCGCCGACGAGCGCCGCGCCGCCCCGACGACACTCCGCCGCCCGAGGTCGCGCCTCCTCACCGCGGCCACCTCGTCGCCGGCCCCGGCGACCTCTCCTCCGGCCGACCCGCTCTCTCCCTCGATCTCCGGCGATGGCGAGCTCATTTTCCGGTGACCTCCTGCTACAGTACCGCTACAGTGCCAGATCCAGATCCGGTTGACTTCCCCGAAAACCCTAGCTAATTTGCATTTTTCCGCAGGCCATAACTCTGCATCCATAGCTCCGATTAATGTGTGTAGCATATCAAAATGTTCGTCTCGACGAGTACATCATTTCATCTTATTGCATTATTTTCATTTGAGTTCATCTTGATGCCCGAAATGCTGTTGGAAGAGGGCTATGTGAGGAAAGTTGCAGATCTGTTTCAGCAAATAGCCTTTTGTCATTTTTGCCATGATTAATGTGTGCATGCTATGATCCTGAGCTCTACATGTGTTTTTTATATGCCATGCCATCTTTACAGAGGTGCTTGCCATGTATTTTTGTGATATTTTTGGTGACTAGCACAAGCTTGCAAAGTAGCGTAATCGGTAATGTTGATTTCAGGTACTTTGTTTTTCACGAAGTCCTTATTCTGTTTTTGTTGTTATGCCATATGTTCATGTTGTTTCCTAGTGATCCGTGCCTCTTTTGAGGATGATCAGTAAGGATGTTTTGTTAATATTGTGGTGCTCTATCCATCCATGTCTTTGTTTGTATTTATGGAGCACCCTAGCTTGGGTCACTCGAGCTCTACTTTTGCTATAAAATGATCCTAGCAGATTGTTGACGTGTTTAGCGATTTTGCCGAGGATGTTGATATTGATCCGTGCATGCTATGTTATTGTTCTTGCCATGTATAGCTCCTATGCCATGTCTTCTTGATGGGTGAATGCTTAGTTTGTAATGCCATGCTCTGTAGTGAGTGCATCGAGCTCGTAAACATGCCTACTCGTCAACTGCTTTGCATGCTCCAGTTTTTCACTAAGTCTGAATCTGTTTATGTTTTTGCCATGTTCACAAGCTTGCAATTGTATTTTCCGATCCCTTTTGGCTCAAGGTCACTAAGGGACTTTTGTTAAGTGCTTTGAGTAGCTTCATGCCATGCCTTGCTTTGCCATGTTAATTTCCTGTAGCATGTAGTTTTCATACTCTAAAGTGTGCTTCCCGATGATAAATTCCAGACTTGTGTTAATTTCACCAAGTCTGAAACATGTTATCATTTACTCTTTTGCCATGCTTGTTCGAACCTCTAAATGGATGAATTAGCCGTAGCTCAGTGTTTATCTTTTGTCAAGCTTCATGAGTGGATCCCTGCCATGTATTTTGTTGTCATGTTTGAGTGCTGTAGCATATTTATCTTGATGCATTTAGTTGGTCACTTGTTGATTATTGCAGACCAGTGCCATATTTGTTTTGCTCGCCATTTCCAAACCGTGCATCCGATTCCGGTGATCTTTATATCGATACCAACCGAAATCACCTCACCTTTCGAGTGGTACTCTTGGATTTCCAAGTTGAGGCCAGGTTCATTCATTCCTTTGCAAATCTTGCATATGCATCCCATACAGCATCCCGTATATCATAGCATGTTTTCATCATGTTGCTTGAGCATTGCAAGTGGTTGATTGTGCTCCTTTTGCTTGTTGTTCTTGTTTGGGTAGAGCCGGGAGACGAGTTCGTCAACGAGGAGCCTATTGAGTTCGCTTACGATGATCAAATCAACTTTGACAACTTTGCAGGCAAGGTGACCATACCCTCGAAATCACTTCTATCTTTGCTTGCTAGATGCTCGCTCTTTTGTTATGCCTATGCTATGAAACCCACCACTTGCTATTCATGCCTCCCAAATTGCCATGTCAAACCTCTAACCCACCATGTCCTAGCAAACCGTTGTTTGGCTATGTTACTTCTTTGCTTAGCCCCTCTTATAGCGTTGCTAGTTGCAGGTGAAGATTGGAGATCGTTCCTTGTTGGAACATTGTTTATTGTGGGGATATCACAATATTATCTTGTTTATCTTAGTGCACCTATATACTTGGTAAAGGGTGGAAGGCTCGGCCTTATGCCTAGTGTTTTGTTCCACTCTTGCCGCCCTAGTTTCCGTCATATCGGTGTTATGTTCCCGGATTTTGCGTTCCTTACACGGTTGGGTTATAAAGGGAACCCCCTGACAATTCGCCTTGAATTAAACTCTTCCAGCAGTGCCCAACATTGGTTTTATCATTCGCCACCTAGCCTTTTTCCTTGGGTTTCGCGGACTCAATGGTTATCTTTATTTTAACCCCCCCGGGCCAGTGCTTCTCTAAGTGTTGGTCCAACCGAGCGATGTCCGGGGCTACCAGGGGCAACTCTGGGCTGGCCTAACCGACGTCTTGCTCATCCGGTGTGCCCTGAGAACGAGATATGTGCAGCTCCTATCGGGATTTGTCGGCACATCTGGGTGGTGTTGCTGGTTTAGTTTTACCATTGTCGAGGATGTCTTGTAACCGGGATGCCGAGTATGATCGGATTGTCTTGGGAGAAGGAATATCCTTCGTTGACTGCGAGAGCTTGTGATGGGATAAGTTGGGACTCCCCTGCAGGGATTTGAACTTTCTAAAGCCGTGCCCGCGGTTATGGGCAGATGGGAATTTGTTAATGTCCGGTTGTAGATAACCTGAAACTTAACTTAATTAAAATGAACCAACAACGTGTGTAACCGTGATGGTCTCTTCTCGGCGGAGTCCGGGAAGTGAACACGGTGTTGGAGTAATGCTTGACGTAGGTTGTTCTAGGATCACTTCTTGATCATAGTTGTTCGACCGTGCTTTTGCCTTCTCTTCTCGCTCTCTTTTGCGAATAGGTTAGCCACCATATATGCTAGTCGCTTGCTGCAGCTCCACATCATACATTGTCTTACCTATAAGCTTAAATAGTCTTGATCGCGAGGGTGCGAGATTGCTGAGTCCCCGTGACTCACAGATTACTTCCAAACCAGATGCAGGGACCGATGATACCGTTCCAGATGACATGACCGAGCTCAAGTGGGAGTTTGATGAAGACTCTCGTCATTACTATGTGTCTTTCCCAGATGATCAGTAGTGGTGCCCAGTTGGGGCGATCGGGGACCGTGTCGCATGTGGGGGTTGATCTTTATTTTGGTACCATAGTCGGACCATGAGTGTACTGGATGATTGTAATGCTATTCATGTATTTGTGTGACGTGGCGAATGTAAGCCAACTATGTATCTTTTCCCCTTTATTTATTTACATGGGTTGTTGTGAAGATTACCTTACTTGCGAAATTGCTTTCAATGCGGTTATGCCTCTAAGTCGTGCTTCGACACCTAGGAGATATAGACGCATCGAGGGTGTTACATCTTTGGTCCAAATGCCTACAAGAGTCTCGGTGGTAACTCATTTGGTCTGGTCATAGTTGATGATTTTTCAAGATTTACGTGGGCGTTCTTTCTTGATGACAAATCGCAGGTCCAAAAGATCTTCAAAAACTTTGCTAGGAAGGCCCAAAATCAATTTGACGTGAAGATCAAGAAGGTTTTGAGCGACAACTGAACGGAGTTCAAGAACGGAAATGTGGACACCTTTCTTGATGAAGAAGGGATCGCACATGAGTTCTCGGCTACGTACACACCTCAACAAAATGGAGTTGTTGAGAGGAAGAACCAGACTCTTATCGAGATGGCAAGAACGATGCTTGATGAGTACAAGACGCCAAAACACTTTTGGGCGGAAGCAGTAGAGACAGCTTGTCATGCAACAAATCGCTTGTATCTTCACAAGCTACTCGGCAAAACGGCATACGAGCTCCTCACCGGTAACAAACCCCAAGTTGGATACTTTCGAGTATTCGGCTCAAAGTGCTACATTCTTGATAAGCATCGTCGTTCTAAATTTGCTCCTAAGTCTCATGAAGGTTTCCTACTTGGTTATGGCTCAAACTCTCACACATACTGTGTCTACAACAATTTCACCCGAAAGGTTGAAGAAACGGTAGATGTGAAGTTTGATGAATCTAACGGCTCGCAAGTAGAGCAATTGCCAATTGATGTAGGAGACAAAGATCCCTCGGAAGCAATCCAAGACTTGTCTATTGGGAAGATTCGTCCAATGGAGGTGAAGGAGAGTACCTCGTCCATCCAAGTGGAAGCTTCTACCTCACGACAAGGTGAACCAAGAGTTGATACGGAAGCATCCACGAGTTGGACACACCAAGAAGAAGAAAATGAGGAAGTGCACCAAGACGAACGTCAACAACCTCCTTCTCCACCACGACAAGAGAACGACAACGCCAACAATGAAGAAGGCCAAGAAGAAGAACAAGATGAAGAAGATGTTCAACAAAGACCCAAGCAAAAGCTTTCACGAGTTCGAGCAAGAATTGCTAAAGATCATCACGTGGAGCAAATCTACAATGATATCCAAACTAGGAGAATCACTCGCTCAAAAACTCATTTGGCTAACTTTTGTGAACACTATTCCTTCATCTCTCGCATTGAACCTATGAAGGTTGAAGAAGCATTGGAAGATCCGGATTGGATAAACGCTATGCATGAAGAGCTACACAACTTGAGAGAAATCAAGTGTGGACATTGGTTGAAAAGCCCGACAACAACCACAACATCATTGGTACCATATGGGTGTTTCTCAACAAGCAAGATTAAGATGGACAAGTGGTTCGCAACAAAGCGCGTCTCGTCGCCCAAGGCTACACACAAGTCGAAGGTATGGACTATGGTGAGACATATGCTCCCGTTGCTAGACTTGAGTCCATTCGCATCTTACTTGCGTATGCTAATCACCATAATATCACCTTGTACCAAATGGACAATAAAAGTGCTTTTCTAAATGGTGAAATTGAAGAGGAAGTTTATGTTAAGCAACCTGCCGGCTTTGTCAACCCTAAGAAACCTAATCATGTTTACAAACTTCACAAAGCCCTTTATGGTCTTAAACAAGCTCCTAGAGCATGGTACAAATGCTTGACCAAGTTCCTTATTGAAAAATGCTTTGAAATTCAAAAAATAGATTCTACTCTTTTTACTAAAAGGGTTAATGGAGAACTATTTGTATGACAAATTTATGTTGATGATATTATATTTGGATCAACTAACCCTCATTTTAGTGAAAAGTTTGGGAAGCTAATGTCGGAGAAATTTGAGATGTCTATGATGGGTGAACTCAAATTCTTTCTTGGTTTGCAAATCAAGCAAACTAAGGAAGGCACCTTTGTCTCTCAAACTAAGTACACCAAGGACTTATTCAAGAAGTTCAATATGCAACAATGCAAAGGTATGACTACACCCATGCCTACTAGTGGACATCTTGATTTGGCCAAACATGGTGAACCGGGTGAGCAAAAAGTTTATCGCTCTATGATTGGTTCATTATTATATCTATGTGCTTCACGTCCCGATATCATGTTAAGTGTGTGCATGTGTGCACGATATCAAGCTGCTCCTAAGTAATTTCATCTTAAGGCCGTGAAAAGGATAGTGAGATACTTAATACATACACCAAATTTTGGCATTTGGTATCCAAAGAGAGCTTCCTTTGATCTTGTTGGCTACTCCGACTCGGACTATGCCGGTGTCAAGGTTGATAGGAAGTCCACTTCGGGTACTTGTCAATTCCTTGGTAGATCTCTTGTGTCTTGGTCTTCCAAGAAACAAAACTCGGTATCCTTATCCACCGCTGAAGCGGAATACATTGCTGCGGGTTCATGTTGTGCTTAATTACTCTAGATGACCCAGACTCTCAAAGATTATGTGATATGTGTGAAACATGTTCCATTGATTTGTGACAATGAAAGTGCTATCAAGATTGCTCACAATCCCGTGCAACACTCTCGAACTAAGCATATCGAAGTTCGTCATCATTTTATTCGAGATCATGTTGCTAAGGGTGACATAAACCTTAAGCATGTTCGCACCGATAAGCAATTAGCAGATATATTCACCAAACCACTTGATGAGAAAGTGTTTTGCAGGTTAAGAGGTGAATTGAACATCATTGATGCTTCAAACTTGGAGTAGGAACTCCATTGGATACATGCAAGACTTGAGCTCATGACTAATCACTTAATATTTTGATTATTATCTTATGTCTTGAAAATTTGCATTTTGCATGTTATCTAACCCTTGTAGTTACTTGGATGAATTTAATTCTATGAGATTGCAATTCACTCACATCTTGAGCAATATCTACATCATCAAGTCTCTACACAATGGTGATTGATGACAAGGAATCACGAAACCTTTCAAACATATCCGTTGACAAATTCTAAGTTGAGTTTCATGATTGTCATGTTGGATACACAAGTGCTCTTCCTTGAGAAAACTAACCCATGTAGGTAGATGAATTCAAAATCCAAAGGGTGCTCCCAACTCTTGATGGGCTACATCAACCTTGAGCAACCCACACAAGTTCAACTACATGATCAAGATCAACACCGCCACCCAAGGTATGTTATTCCATCTTAGAGTAGCTTTACTCCAAGTCATGAGTAAAAGCAACTCGACAAGATGTGAATACATCAAGATACTTAAACGAAAAATGGTAACCCCATTTTGAGCTTAAACGATGAGTACGACCTATGATCAAGTGATCTCACTTGACTCCTAAGTCAATGTACTCTAACATAGGTGACTTTGTCACCTCCCAACTCTAGATGAAGTTCTCTTGTGTTTTTTTGTGTTCTTGCACTTGTCTCATGCATATTTGTTTCCCCTTTCAAACTTCATCTAGACCTTTTTGTTTCTTTTCTTTGTTCTTTGTTCTGCATTTTTTGCATCCAATTCATTGCAAATCTTTGTGAGATCTTATTTATCTAGTGAGCTGAGGTGACAAGTGTTTTTCTATGATGAACTCGGTTCCACCGGTTTCATGTTTCCGGTCTAACCGAAGATTTTCGGAGCAACCGAAGCATACAACTCGGGGACACCGATTTCACTACAGGAAAAACATTTTGCCATTTATTCCTGCTTTATTCTTGATCCAGCTCCACTCAATGAATCTTGTCCTCTACAAGCATCACATTTACCTTAATGCTTTGTACTGTGATTCAAGGACTGAACCCATTCACAACAAATTCCAGAAGATCCTTCTTGGAAATTGATGTCAATGGGGGAGAGAGAGATCACATCAAAGCTTAATCATATCTCTAGGGGAGGGAATACTCCAGGAAAGAGTAATCTTCAAGGATCCCAGATGCTTGATGTTCAAGAGGAGAGATGCCACATGTCTTCTTGGGGGAAAGACATGTTCATATGTCCTTATTTGCATTAACTCTGTTCATTTGTTTCTTTGAGCTCTGTTTTTTTGTTCCCTATCTTCTCCCAGTATCCCATGCTAGATTCAGGGGGAGCAAGACATCCAAGGGAAAGAATTTATGTTCCCTATCTTCTCCCAGTATCCCATGCTAGATTCAGGGGGAGCAAGACATCCAAGGGAAAGAAAATTCTTAAATTCATTGCATATCCTTCTCTTTGGGGACATGTCAATACCTATCGTGGTACTCTGTACTCAATATACATGTCATCCCAGTCTTGGTACTCTAGTGGTTTCTTTTGTTTGCTCTAGCTAGTAGGTGCATCTGTGTTATCTAACCTAGTTTACGCAGGTTCATCACATCGTAGCCAACTCAAGACCACAAGGTAAGTATATGCATCATGGTCGTGTGTATGAGAAATTTTTGCTGATGTACATACTGTTTGCAAGAAAGACTCATGGGCATGAAGGTACATTTCTCACGTTTTCATCACTTGCTCTGATGCATATAGCCAAGATACATGTAACACATTGCTACTCTGTCATGGTTATGCTCTCACATGCTTCTATATACCATATTCACATGATTGCATACATGTAGGGGGAACCTATGCTTGTTACATGTCTTTCCAAAGCTTTACTTGATATTCTCTATATCTTTATCTAAAGCTTTAATGTATGTTGCCATCAATTACCAAAAAGGGGGAGATTGAAAGCACAAGTGCTCCCTAGGTGATTTTGGTAATTAATGACAACATATCTCTTGTTGGACTAAAACTTTTACCTAGTATGTTTCAGATGAGTTCAACAATGATGTGGCATGGACTAGAGGATGTGGAACCCCTTCAAAATGCTAAGGACAAAGGATTGGCCCAAGCTCCAAGCTCAAGACTCTACATTTTATATCTTAGTGATCCAAGATCACATTGAGTCTATAGGAAAGCCAATACTATTAAGAAGGGATGGGGTGTTGCTTAATGGCTTGCTTGCTCAAAGTGCTTAGTGATATGCTCCAAATCCCTCAACCACTTTCTCACTTCCAAATATGTCCTAAACCAAAAGTCAAACTCGGCCCCACCGATTCTTTCTATCCGGAGCCATCGAGTTCAGTTGAAATAGCCACTGCCAGAAACCCTAATCAGTTCGGTCTCACCGAGATGGGCTTGCAAACTCTCTATTACCTGTTGCAATATTTTCGGTCCCACCAAGATATGCAATCGGCCCCACTGAGTTTGCTTGGCCAACTCTCTGTTTCGCTTATTACCCAAATCGGTCCCACCGAGTCTGAGTAATAGGTCAAACCGAGTTTTGGTTTTACCCTAACCCTAGCACATCGGTTCCACCGAGTTGATCTAGTCAGTCCCACCGAAAACCCTAACGGTCACTAGGTTTGCTAAATCGGTCCGACCGAGTTTTTCACTTCGGTCTCACCGAGATTGGTAAATTGTGTGTAATGGTTAGTTTTTGTGTGGAGGCTATATATACCCCTCCACCCACTCTTCATTCGAAGAGAGAGCCATCAGAACATACCTACACTTCCAATACACACTTTCTGAGAGAGAACCACCTACTCATGTGTTGAGGCAAAGATATTCCATTCCTACCATATGAATCTTGATCTCTAGCCTTCCCCAAGTTGCTTTCCACTCAAATTTTCTTTCCACCAAATCCATATCCTGTGAGAGAGAGTTGAGTGTTGGGGAGACTAACATTTGAAGCACAAGAGCAAGGAGTTCATCATCAACACACCATTTGTTACTTCTTGGAGAGTGGTGTCTCCTAGATTGGCTACGTGTCACTTGGGAGCCTCCGACAAAGATTGTGGATTTGAACCAAGGAGTTTGTAAGGGCAAGGAGATCGCCTACTTCGTGAAGATCTACCACTAGTGAGGCAAGTCCTTCGTGGGCGATGGCCATGATGGGATAGACAAGGTTGCTTCTTCGTGGACCCTTCGTGGGTGGCACCCTCCGTGGACTCGCGCAATGGTTACCCTCCGTGGGTTGAAGTCTCCATCAACGTGGATGTACGATAGCACCACCTATCGGAACCACGACAAAAACATCCGTGTCTCCAATTGCGTTTGAATTCTCCAAACCCTTCCCTTTACATTCTTGCAAGTTGCATGCTTTACTTTCCGCTGCTCATATACTCTTTGCATGCTTGCTTGATATGTATTGTGTTTGTTAAACTAGTGCCTAAACTCCACTTCAACTTAAAGAAATTAAAAATTGCAACTTTTGGCACTTAGTGTCTAATCACCTCCCCCCTCTAGACACCTCTTCTCGATCCTTTCATCATTGATGACAAGGCGAGTCATCCATCCTTCTGTCGACAACAAAATGGAACTCTCAATGAAAGCACCAATGTCGGTGTCAAAACTGGAAGATCTCGGGTAGGGGGGTCCCGAACTGTGCATCTGAGGATCGATGGTAACAAGGGACAAGGGGGACACGATGTTTACCCAGGTTCGGGCCCTCTTAATGGAGGTAAAACCCTACATCCTACTTGATTGTATTTGATGAGTATAGGGGTTACAAGAGTTTATCTACCTCGAGATCTTAATGGATAAACCCTAGTTGTCTAGCCTATGATAATTCTGATAGCCTCCATGGACTAATCACTCTGGTCTATATACACACCGGAGGGGCCTAGGGTTGTATAGAGTCAGTTTGTGGGGGAAGGAAATAACATATTCGGACACCAATCTTGCCGTCCAAGCATTTAGGAGTCCAACCCGGACACGGGTGAAAGTCTTCTTCTTGTATCTTCACGGCCCATTAGTCCGGCCCACATCAAATAGCCCAGACACCCGAGGACCCCCTAATGCAGGACTCCCCTCAGTATCCCCCGAACTTGCCTTCAAATGACGATGTAGTATCCGGCTTATCTCTTCAACTTTTGCAAGGAGGGTTCTTCATTATACCTCGGACGAATAACAGTTCGGCCCTGATGCTCACGTTCTTTCTTAATGACTCCTTCCTTGTTGTCGCCTCGATTTCCACGCGCCAAGAGAATGCGAACGGTCCATAATGATTATTTACCAAAAAAACCTGGGAACACAGGGACGGTGCCTATATAAAGTGGTTAGATCTCCAGTGCCATCCACATCATGCAGAGAATACCAAGGCTAGCCACGAAAAACTTCAAAACATGGCCAGCGCTCCTAGCTCTTCTTCACGACCTCACGACCCTCAAGAGGGTGATTGGCAGAGCTGCTCAGTGTCTCATCTCCATTTGAGTCGACTTCAGACACAGGGATATCTCCCACTCGTAGATCTAGTCTCTGTGCGAGCGGGATTGGCCTCGATTGGAAATGATGTACTAGCAGAAAATTTCCCCAACCCCAACAAGGAGGAGTGGGTATGCTTTGTTTCGTTTCTTTTGCGGGGCTTAGTATTTCTGATCCATCCCTTTCTCAGGGGTCTATTGGAGTTTTACGGAATCCACCTGCACAACCTCACCCCAGGTTCGATTCTACACATCTCGGGCTTTGTCGCTCTCTGCGAACTCTTTCTGGCTGTGAGGCCCATTTCGAATTATGGAGGAAGTTATTTTGCATCGTCCCTCACCATCGAGGGGGTTCCATATTTGAAGTGGGTGGTGCTGAAGTATGGCGCATAGCCGGATCAGGCTACCCTATTGGAACTCCTAAGGAGGTATCCCAAGAATGGCCTTCAGAATGATTTTACATTGATGATGCCCCACTTCCAGACCCAGTTCGGCGCGGCCTCCCCGAATTTTCCAGTGCTCCTTTGAAGAAACACCTCAATTGGCGCGGTTGGTCAGCAAGGTTAGATTACTTGGTCATTTCGAGCTCTCAATAATTGAAGTCATGGATATCGCGATAAGGTGATGTATTCAGCCCCTCCAGTCCAGAGTGACTCCTTTATGGTGTTACAATGGGGATGATGACGCACCTCGTTACAAACGTAGGGGCCCGGATACCCCAGCCAAACTAGCCATGATCCTGGTCGATCTGTATAAGGTGGGAAAAGAAGACTTCCTTCGCTTAAACTGTCGAGAAGGTTTTTCCATGTACAACCCCATTGAATGGGTAAGCCTTTGATAATCAGTGATGTTTTACCTTGTTATCGAGGCGTGCTGATCAAATTGCTCTTTGTTGTCTTTAAAATAGTCATGGAGGAAGGCGGTCGAGAACATTCATTGTCCCTCCCCACAGCCAGAGGATCACACTCCCAATGAAGACCCCGGCTTCTGCGAGGATCCGGATATATATATATAGAGTTTGCCAATGGAGTATTTTATCAGGCGAGCCTTGACGGCTCGAAAGTGGCAATTATAGCCGACTACCCCCCACCCATATCCTTTCTACATTGTAAGTATTCAAAAAAGCTTCCTCAAAAAGAAACCCCTATTTGCACCTTATCCATTGTACTAAACTGTACTTCATATGATAGGTGCTCGGCAAGCTACACTCCCTCGAGAGCGGCCTCTACACAGGGTGATCGTTCAAAGCAAAAGGGAACAGGGAGCACTGTCGAGCCCCCTCCTTCTTCAAGGAGGCAAGTCCTATGATGTGTGCCTAAGCACGAGATCAGATTGTTAAGTATATCCTCTACCTTTATTTCAGGAGGAGCACACGCTAATCCATGGGAAAACGCACTGCTAGCCGAGTATCGGTCAATCCGGCACCGGATTCGTCAACCAGGGTGAGAGCTGACACTGTGCCAGATCCGCCCCCTCATGAGGATTTGGATGACGTATCCGCCATGATTTCTGAGGTGGAGAGCGTGAAGAATCATCATCGACTGAAAGAGGCCATGCGGGCGCCAGTGTTCACTGAGCAGGAGTTTACCGCACTCAGCTCCGTGGATGCATATATCCGAGCCGCCCGAGACGGACTTGCTAGAGCTACTCAACTGTTTTCAAAGGATATGCTGGTAATAGCTTTCCAAATTGAATAGATGCCAATAGCCCCCGATACTTGAAGCAGTTAGGCCAACCGATTTAAGGATTGTTATGACTTGCAGGTTCTTAGGGAGAAGAATAATGTGCTATCCCAGGAGGTGAAGACAAACCAGACAAAGCTGAATGTCATTACCACAGAGCTTGCGGAGATGAACAAGGCCACAATGACCACTAATTCGAAGAGCAATATTGAGGAGGAAAAAGGTAAAAAAGCCGAAGAGATAAAGAGCTTAAAGGCTCAATTATCGGCTGCGCAGAAAGAAAATAAGAAGTTGAAAGGTGACATATTCGATATGACCTTTTAAACCATCCGAAGGACTTATAATATCCCATAGTTCGAATTGTCGCATCTTTATTATTGTAGGTTTGTTAACCAGGTGGCCTGAAGAGGAAGTATCCGAATTGCGAGGCGACGTGCTTAAGGAAATGTCCGTGGTGCATGAACGAGCCCGGAAAGCTATGAGAAGTATGTCGAAGGCTTTATGGGCGTCTGATGCCCCTCCAAAAAGTATGGAGGGGTTGGCGAACCTGTTCGAAGGTGCTCGGCGCCGTTTCGAGCTACGGAAGGCGTCTGCATGCCGAGAAGGTGCATGAGAGGCATGGGCGATGGTGAAAACGCGCTGCACCGGACTTGATCCGAATCATATGGCCCGAGTTGGACCTCGAGGGCCCGACGGAAAGGAGATTCCCGTGAACTTGGTATACAACCAAGGATGATAGCTGTGAAGTACCCGCAAGAAGATTGGTATTTTACACAGTCTTATAGATGGTATAGATAAAGAGTAGGTGTTCGTTTCGATGTATCAGTGTACTTTTACTCTTGAACTTTATCTCCAACCGAACATGTGAAAATTTGTCATCGCGGACTTTCGGCTTCGGTCTCCGAACCAAGAAGGTGGAGTGTTTCCGGATACCATTTTGGAATGTAAGAAACATTCATTATGTTGTGAAACCAGGCAATCCAGTCATATTTCTTAAATAGACAAAATTTAGTTCGGGGAGTTATGTTATATTACTTATTTAAGATAAGAAACATCTTCCAAGGAAAATAGTTCCGTTAAGGGTTCCTTTCCTTGGGTTGGCATGCTTAATTTCGCGTGCCCAGGCTTTGATCCGAATTACCGGGAGCCTCTCCTGTATTATTTTTTCAAAGAGTTACAGGAACGTAATCAACCTGTCGTTGCTTACGGACCAATTATTCTCTTAAGAACGCTAGGTATCGGCTTCACCCGTCTGTGGTACAGGTCCGGATTACCCAGTTGTAACAATCGCAGAGGTGACCCAGCTTCGCAAAAACTTAGGTTAAACACAGGAGCGAGGTAACCCAGCTTGGCAAAAACTTAAGTCATAGAGGTGCATATAATGGCAAAAAGTGTATATAACAACTGACATAGATAATGTAAGCTCCAAGCTTTTAATAATAATCTTGGTCAAAGAAGCCCCCAGTGATAGTGGGATGTATACATTTAAAGATGTGTGACCCCAATGGTTCGGCACATCAGAACATACACTGGGATATATACAAAAACAAAAAAGGGAAGAGGTGAAAAAAGGAAACTAAAAAAGATGTGGCCGAACTATGTGTAGAATTGTCGGAGCCGAGCAACGTTTCATGGATTCGGCTCAAGGCGCTTATCCAATGCATTACGAAGGCGATAGGCTCCTCCTGTGAGAACTTCATCTATGATGAAGGGGCCCTCCCATTTTGGTTTGAGCTTATCCTTCTTCTTCTTCTCTGGGAGGCGCAAAATGAGTTCGCCGACATTATAAGTCTTGGCCCGCACTTCTCTGCTTGGGTATCCACTAGCCTGTTGTTGATAAAATGCAGAACGGGCTCGTGCAATATCACGCTCCTCTTCAAGGCCATCTAGGTCGTCTTGCCAATCGAGCTCGGCTTCTCTCTCTTCGTACATGTGCACTCGAGGTGAATCATGAATAATGTCGCAGGGCAAGATAGCTTCTGCACCGTACACCATGAAGAAAAGTGTGTATCCGATCATTCGATTAGGCGTAGTCGGCAGCCCCCAGAGCATGGAATCGAGTTCCTCAACCCAGGGCTTATCGGACTCCCATAGGGAGCGCACTAGTCTGGGTTTAATGCCGCTCATTATTAGGCCATTATCCCATTCAACCAGACCGTTTGTTTGATGGTGGTAGACGGATGCATAGTCGAGTTTAATGCCCAAGTTGGCGCACCAATTTTTTCACCTCATCGGCTATGAAATTGGAGCCATTATCGGTGATGATGCTGTGCGGGACACCATAATGGTGTACCACGCCGAATTTAAAGTCGATCATTGGCCCTGCTTCAGCCTTTTTACTGGTTTGGCCTCTATCCACTTGGTGCATTTATCCACCATAACCAGTAGATATTTTTTCTTGTGGCTTCCCCCTTTAAGGGGTCCGACCATGTCTAGCCCCCAGACCGCGAAAGTCCAAGCGATGGGGATTGTTCTTAAGGAAATGGGAGGCATGTGGCTTTCATTGCGAAAAGCTGACATCCCACGCAGTGTTGCACAAGGGCTTGTGCGTCTGCTCAGGCCGTTGGCGAAAATAAACCTCTACATAAGGCCTTGCTTAGGAGGGCCCGAGCTGCGGCGTGGTGGCCACCTAGACCAGCATGTATTTTAGGCAAGAGTTGCTGTCTCTCCTCTTCGGAGATGCACCTTTGAAGGACTGCAGCTGTGCTTTTCTTGTATAGTTCACCTTCATGAACTTTATAGGCTTTAGAACGCCGGACTATGCGACGGGCCTCATTTTGATCATCAGGAAGCTCCTGCCTATTAAGGTAGGCCAGGAAGGGTTTAGTCCATGGAGCGATAATAGCCATGATTTCATGAGGAGAGGGTGTTATTGCGGTATCCGAACCCCCGATGATATCTGTGTTGTGTTCGGCTTATGGGGGTTTGATCAGGTCCAGACTAGAATTTCCGCTCTCGCACTACCATACCACAGATGGCTTAAAGAGCCTTTGCGCAAAGGTATTGGGTGGGACAAGGTTGCGTTTGGTGCCTATTCGAGCAAGGATGTCCGTTGGTTGGTTACTGTCTCGAGCGACCTGATGAAACTCAAGCCCCTTGAACCGAGTCGATATTTTAATATGGTGTTTCGGTAGGCCGCCATTTTTGGATCTTTTGCACCGAACTCTGCATTTATCTGAGATATTGCGAGGTTTGAATCACCGCACACCTCTAGGAGTTGTATTCCCATGGAGACAGCCATTTGGAGACCATGTAGAAGTGCCTCGTATTCGGCTGTGTTATTGGCGTCCGTATACATGATTTGACGCACGTGGCGGACTGTGTCGCCCATAGGGGATGTCAAGATGACACCAGCCCCCAGTCCCGCCAGCATTTTAGAGCCGTCGAAGTACATGATCTAGTTGAAGTATGAACTGTACTCTTTGGGGAGCTCGGCTTCCGTCCACTCAGCGATGAAATCGGCCAGCACCTGAGATTTAATAGCTCGGCGCGCCTTGTATGTTATTTCAAATGGTAAGAGCTCAATGGCCCATTTAGCTATGCGGCCAGTGGCATCCCTGTTGTTTATAATGTCATTGAGTGGTACTTCGGATGCCACCGTGATCGAACACTCTTGAAAATAGTGTCGGAGTTTACGGGATGCCATAAAGACCGCGTATGCTATTTTTTGGTAATGAGGGTATCGTGATTTACATGGTGTAAGGACCTCCGATACGTAGTACACTGGTTTCTGGATGAGGAACTAATATCCCTCTTCCCCTCGCTCGACAACGAGTATGACACTTACTACCTCATGAGTTGCAGATATATAAAGCAACATAGGCTTGCCAATACTTGGGGCGGCTAGGATTGGGTTGCCTACTAATAAGGTTTTTATTTCTTCCAATCCGGCTGTAGCCTCATCCGTCCACTCAAAATTGTCGATGCGTCTAAGCATTCTATAAAGCGGCAATGCTTTTTCTCCTAATCTGGAGATGAAGCGGCTTAACGCTGCCATGCACCCGACTATTTTTTGGACTTGCTTTAAGTCTGTTGGCATGGACAATTGCGACAAGGCTCGGATTCTGGCTAGGTTTGCTTCGATTCTTCTATTGGAGACAACGAACCCTAGCAGCTTTCCAGCAGGAACGCCTAAAACACATATTTCCGGATTGAGCCGTATGTCATATGTTCGGAGGTTATCAATCGTGAGGCGGAGATCATCCACCAATGATTCAACGTGTTTAGTTTTAATGACCACGTTGTGCACATATGCTTCCAATGTCTTGACAATTTGTTTTTCCAAACATGTTTGAATCATGCGTTGGTAAGTGGCACCAACGTTTTTGAGCCCGAAAGGCATCGTGTTGAAACAGAAAGGCCCGTACGGGATAATGAACACCGTTGCGGCCTGGTTGGACTCCTTCATCTTAATTTGATGGTATCCGGAGTATGCGTCGAGGAAACACAATGAGTTGTGTCCCGCGGTTGTGTCAATGATCTATTCAATGTGGGGCAATGAGAAAGAGTCTTTGGGGAAAGCCTTATTATGGTCTTTGAAATCGACATAGAGGCACCAAGACTTATCCTTTTTCGGCACCATGACCAGGTTGGCTAGCCAATCCGGGTGCTTGATCTCTCTGATGAACCCGGCTTCGAGTAGCTTGGCTAGTTCCTCCCCCATAGATTGTCATTTGGGTTCCGATAATCGCCGCAACGTTTCTTTGACCGGTTTGAACCCCTTGATTATGTTGAGGCTGTGTTCGGCCAGTCTGCGTGGGATCCTGGGCATGTCCGAAGGGTGCCAATCAAAGGTATCCCAATTTTCACGCAAGAACGCTCGTAGGGCGGCATCGACCGTCTGATCCAGCTGTGCTCCAATGGATGTTGTTTTGTTAGGATCCGTCGGGTGCACTTGAACTTTTACTATTTCATCTGCTGGTTTGAAAGAGGTGGACTTGGGCCTCTGATCAAGAATCACGTCATCCTTGCCATCGTGGAACACAGGGTGGTTACTTCTTCGGCCGTAAAGGCTTCGGATAGAGCCTCAAGGGCCAAGTATGCGGTTTTGTTTTCCGCGCAGAGTGCTTTATCCGAATCACTTATGACTGTGATTATTCCATTGGGTCCCGGCATTTTAAATTCATGTACCACTTGTAAATGAGGTATGGCCTAGAAGCGTGAGAAAGCGATGCGCCCCAAAAGGGCGTGATATCCGCTATTGAAGGGAACCACGTGGAAATGCAACTCCTCGGACCTATAATTCTCAGGCGTGCCGAATATTACATCAAGTTTGATTTTACCCGAACATCATGCTTCTCAACCGGGGATGATGCCTCGAAAGGTGGTAGTGCTTTGCTCGATGCGGGCCTTTTAAATTTGCATTTTGTCGAGTGTGTCCTCGTAGATGAGGTTAAGTCTGTTGCCGCCGTCCATGAGCACTTGGGTGAGTCGAAAGCCATCCACAATTGGGTTTAAGACCAAGGCGGCTGGTACTCGGGCTGATCGGGCCCTTGGTTCATCGTCAGCGGTGAAAGTTATCGCCGCTTCGTTCCAATGGTTCATTGCGGTCACTTGGTTGATTTCGGCAAGGTCGCGGAGCGCCCTTTTGCACCGCTTATTTGAAGAGAAGGTCGCAAAGACCGTGAAGACGTTAAGATCGTCATCCTCCGGAGAATGCTTCTCTGGAGTAGCGGTGGTGAGGATGGCCTCACCGCTTTTAGCCACTTGCGGGGGTACCCAACATTACCGAAGGCTATGAGCTGGTTTGGTGTTCGGCGTCGCATGTATTTGACAGGGTTTGTCAAGGAGTTCGTCAAGAACTGTTCTGTATCCCGTAAAGGGTTTGTTTTCCCTGCCGACGAGCTTATGATTGGATGCCTCACAAGGGTGTATCCGTTTTTCCCGGGTAGTATACTACTTAAAGGCAACAGGTTCCAATTGGGTCTTTTGGGCCTTCCATGTGCTTTCCATCATGTAGTACTTCCGTACAAAGAGTGATAATTCCATAAAATTGTGTATGCTTCGGCGGTTGAGGGCGTTCATAATTCCCTCGCCCGTAGAATTACGATGAAAAACTGAAACTGTATCATCATCGTAGGAATCTTTAATCTTGTTTTCAACAAGGAATCTGTCCTAGAAGTGATGGACCGTTTCCTGAGGTTGCTGTCATACATACATTAGGTCACGTATGTCTGGAGGGCCCGAATTACTTGGAGAGTATTGATTATGGTGTGTGGGTGGGCTAAAACCCGAATCTCGACCCAGGTTTGAATCCGAAGCTTGAAAAAACTCCGAGGTCACCAGTTCGGGTCCAGTAATATCCAAGTGCCTTCCGGGCCCTATGTTCGACCCTGAGCTCGGAGGACGTGAAGTCTCACCCGAGGGAGGGTGTCCGGCTCGAGGGGCTCAGAGATCCGAACATAGCTGGTCTTTAACTTAGGGGAAGAAGTGTTTTCGGCTTGTTCCTCGACGACCGCTACCAGGTGGGTGACTGGCGGGGAATTGATTTCCCTTTGATTAGGTTTGAGCCCGATACAATCATAATCCGTTGCAAGCCCTAGGGTCGTTTAAGGAGGAGACTGGCGGTGTCAAAACCGGCGGATCTCGGGTAGGGGGTCCCGAACTGTGTGTCTAAAGCTGATGGTAATAGGAGGCGGGGGACACAATGTTTACCCAGGTTCGGGCACTCTTGATGGAGGTAATACCCTACTTCCTGCTTGATTGATCTTGATGATATGAGTATTACAAGAGTTGATCTACCACGTGATCGTAGAGGCTAAACCCTAGAAACTAGCCTATGATTATGATTGTTCTTGTCCTACGGACTAAATCCTCCAGTTTATACATACACCGGAGGGGGCTAGGGTTACACAGAGTCGGTTACAGAGAAGGAGATCTACATATCTGAATCGCCAAGCTTTCCTTCCATGCAAAGGAGAGTCCCACCCGGACACGGGACAAAGTCTTCAATCTTGTATCTTCATAGTCCAACAGTCTGGCCAAAGTATATAGTCTAGCTGTCCGAGGACCCCCTAATCCAGGACTCCCTCAGTAGCCCCTGAACCAGGCTTCAATGACAATGAGTCTGGTGCGCAGATTGTCCTCGGCATTGCAAGGCGGGTTCTTATCCAAATCCCGAGTACCTGTCGTAACGAGCAGTGTCCGGCTTCCCATGAATGTTGCACTCCTTTGCTTCTGTGCTTTAATAATGGCTATATTCCACGTGTCGAGAGAATGCGAGAAGTGAGGGCATTTTTACATTTGCCACCCTAACCATGTAGGTAAATCGTCAATTTAAATAGTTGGGGATCTTCAGATCCAGATCACACCATCCTCCCACAGCGAGTATCCATCGGAGTGCGCCCGGAAAAGTCCATCCCATCATGGCCGGCCATCGCAGCTCCTCCTCTCGCTCCCATAGCACTAAGCCAGGAAATTGGGAGAAGTGTTCCATCCCCCACAACCAATTAGTAGAGTTGTAGACCCAGGGGTTTCTCCCTCCTGCGTATATGGTCCCCGTCCGAGCCGTACTAGCCACTTATAATGGAGGGGAGCAAGCGGAGAGCTTTCCCAACCCATCCATGGGGGAGCGGGTATGCCTTGTCCCTTACTTATCGAGGGGACTCGGATTTCCAATCCATCCGTTCCTCTACGGGCTCCTGGAGTTCTACGGCCTCCAGCTGCATAACTTTACTCCCGCCTCCATATTACACATCGCCGGCTACGTCGCCTTTTGCGAGCTGTTTTTGGGCTGTGAAGCTCACTTCGTGCTATGGGATAGGCTATTCTGCCTCGTACCCCGCACACAGGAGGGGTCAATATATCAAGTGGGCGGAGCCGAAATATGGCGCATCACCGGGACCAGATACTTGTCCGGTACTCCGAAGAAGACATCCGAAGACTAGCCTTCGGAGTGGTTTTATAAGGAGGACGTCCCCCTTCTGGACCCTATTCGGATGGGCCTTCCTAAGTTTAACAATGCCCATTTGAAGAAACATCACAGCTGGCGCCCTTGGAGCCCCAAGGAGGAAGATAACAGTGAGGTCCTTTACCTGATGGGCAGGATAAAAATGCTGGCCAAATCAGGACTCACAATAGTCGAGGTTATGTCAATATATATAATGCAGGGGGTGCAGCCACTTCAGTATCGGGGGAAACCCATGTGGCATTTCCACGGAGAAGACGATGCCTCCCGCTGCGGTCGTAAAGGTCCGGACTCCGTCGCTGCTCTAGCGAAAATACTGTCCGATTTGTACAAAGGAGAGGAAGAGGAGTTCATCCGCATTAAGCCACGGGACGGATTCTCCATGTACATCCCCCCAAACTGGGTGAGCTGCTACCTTTTACCCCAGACCTTCCCGCATTTTTCATCATAAATATTTACCTTGCTTTTTCATAGCAGGAACTGCGAAAAGCTGTGAGGGAGGTCCACAGCTTGTCTCCACAGCCGGAGGACCCTAAACGAGCCCTCGACCCTAGACTCGAAGAAGATCCAGACATATTTGTGGAGCTCATCGACATGACATTCTATCAGTTAAGCTGCGACGGTTTCTTGGTGGCCATCATAGCCGATTATCCTGACCTGCTCCCTGCATCGCATGTAAGTAAAACCGGAGTCCCAACTTCCGAGAAGGACCCCTTTTTTGCACTTCACCCATCGCACACATATGGTGTCTTACAGGGAAGGCCCTCGGGATGCCCTGCCGAACCCGCGTGACTCACCAACAAGGGGCACCGAAGCAGGGTAGGCTTAAAAGGAAGGCGGTCAGGACTGACATGCCGTCACAGAGGTATCAAAAAGAACCCTTCTCCGTGGTTGTCGTCTTTATAATATAATAACGTCCATGGTTCCTGGCAGAAAAAATGCTCGCCGGACCGTGTCCGGAGAGCCTGCCGGCCACGCCTCCACCAGCCGGACTCCCGAGCCGGTCTTAGGGGCAGATGCTAACATGGGGACAACACCGGCTATTCCTCCTACAGAGGATGCGGATAGGCTGTCTGCTACGAATTCCAAAGTGGAGAGTGCCATGAATCACAGGCATCGCCGGGCCGTACTCTGCGACCCTGGTTTCTCCGAAGAGGCGTTCGATGCCTTCAACTCAGGAGACACGTACATCCGAGCTGCTCAAAATGGTCTTGCCAGAGGCATGGACCAGTATGTGAAGGATATACGGGTAAGAAAATCTGATAATTATGTATATTAGTAGCCCCTCAGACTTGAAATAGTTGGCACAACTGATTTAAGGATCATTATATGTGTAGGTTCTTACGGAGAAGAATACCCAGTTGTCTCAAGAGCTGGAGGAGTGCAAAGCCCAGCTATGGGCCGCAGTTGCTGAGATGAAGGAGTCCAAGAAGGCTCCATCTGGTAACACTTGTTCTGATAGAAAAGAATGAAATGACGTGTTCCAGTTAGTATTTGGCATGCATGCAAATCTAACAATAGATTCTGCAGATGATCCCGGAGTGAATCCGAAGAACGTGCGAGGGGATGAGCAACATGCTCAACGATAGCTAGAGGCTGGCGAGCGCGTGCTTATGCGGGTTAGGCAGGAGAAAAATGATCTCCAAGATGCCAATACCCGGCTGGGCGTTGAACTGAAAGATGTTCGGGCCCAGCTAGCTGACTCCGTAAAGGAGAATAAGAGGCTTCGACGCGACATTTTTAGTAAGTGCTTGAATGAACTTTTATAGAGTTCGGCGAAGAAACCGGCTAACAGAGTTATATCTGTAGGTATGCTGACGGGTCGTCTCGAAGAGGAGATGCCCGGATCTGCGGGCGATCTTCTGCCAGAGCTCTCACAACTGCACGAACAAGTTCGGAAGGTGATGCAGGGCATTGCCCAGGCCTTGTGGCCATCCGCCTCCCTTCCAGGAGGCATGGGGGAGCTCATAGAGATGCTCAAGGGAGCGCGGCGGCGCTTCCGATTATGGAAGATATCTGCCTGCCGACAAGGTCCAAGGGAAGCCTGGGCCATGGTGAAGACACGATATACCAAGGCTGACCCGAACCACATGGCCGAGGGCGGACCTATGGGTTCTGATGGGAAAGAGATCCCCGTTAGTCTGGTATATGACCAGGTAAAATTAGCCGCAAAGTATTCCCAACAGGATTGTAGGCTACACAGCCTGTTGGATGGTATAGAAGAAGAATTTAGTCAGTCTAAGTGACTATGTAGTTCAAGTGACATATTTTGTCCCTAGCCGAATTGTAAATCATTTGTCATGGCGGACCTTTTTGCTTCGACCTCCACACCCGACAGTCCGGAGTGTATTCGAATACCCGCTTAGTTATGTAAAAACCAGGGTACGCGTGGAAACCAGGCGTAGGGGTCATAAGTGCTTGAACAGACAAGTACCCAACTAGCTATGTTATATTACATGGATAGTAAGAAACATCTTCTAGGGAGAGTAGTTCCATTAAGGGTTCCTTTCCTTGGGTACGCATGCATTAATGTGCATGTCCGAACTGTGAAAAGAGATGCAGGATATAAACATCTGGGGGCATGTATTGCGACAAGTAAAAGTCATCTTGTGTTCACCGACCGAATATTGCCTTAAGAACGCTAGCTTTCGGCTTCACCCAGTCTGAGGTACACATCCGGCTGACCCGGCAGTAACAATTGCGGAGGTGCTCACCTTATGCCCTAGCCGAATTAATGGGAACATAGGGCATAAACACAAGAGCCAGGCAACCCAGCTTGGCCAAAACTTAAGTCATATTGATGCATATAATGGTGAAGAACATGTACATGTGGAAAAGTGACACATATGCATGGGGCATAGAGCCTGGAACATAGTTATATTAAGCTTTTGTATAAGAAGCCCCACAGGTGTAATCAGCACGCATGGTGCGTCAAGATTGTGTGGTCAAGACACATTTTAACCTTTTAAGGCCGTGAAGAAAAAGGGAAGAAAGAAAGAAAGACCGATAACAGATATATAAAAAAAAGGCGGAGGTAAGGAGACGAACACAGGGTCCGACACTAGGCATAGAACCTTCGGAGTCTGGCCGCGTTCCATGGGTTTGGCTCGAGTTGATTGTCCGATGCATCACACAGACGGTACGCTCCACCGGTTATAACTTTGTCGATAATGAAGGGACCTTCCCATTTGGGCTTGAGCTTGTCCTTTTTCTTCTCGGGTAGGCGTAGAACGAGTTTGCCAACGTTATAAGTTTTGGCCCGTACTTCTCTACTTTGATACAGTCGAGCCTGTTGCTGATAGAATGCGGTGCGGGCTTTTGCAACGTCACGCTCCTCCTCCAAGTCGTCTAAACTATCCTGCCGATAAAGCTCGGATTCTTTCTCTTCGTACATGCACACTCGAGGTGAGTCATGAATAATGTCGTAGGGCAGTACCGCCTCTGCACCTACACCATAAAAAACGGTGTGTATCTGGTAGTGTGATTCGGCGTGGTCCGCAGCCCCCATAGTACGGAGTCGAGCTCCTCAACCCAGTACATATTTGATTCCTTCAAGGATCGCACTAATCTGGGTTTAATGCCGCTCATAATAAGACTATTTGCTCGTTCGACTTGACCGTTTGTTTGGGGGTGATAGACGGAGGCATAATCGAGCTTAATGCCCATGTTGCCACACCAAGTTTTTAGCTCGTCAGCTGTAAAGTTCGAGCCGTTATCGGTGATGATGCTGTGGGGGACACCATAACGGTGTACAACCCCGGATATGAAGTCTATCACTGGTCCGGACTCGGTCGTTTTAACTAGTTTGGCTTCTATCCATTTGGTGAATTTATCCACCATGACCAATAGGTACTTTTTCTTATGGCTTCCTCCTTTAAGGGGTCCGGCCATATCAAGCCCCCAGACCGCAAAGGGCCAAGTAATGGGGATTGTTTGGAGAGCGGTAGGTGGCATATGGCTTTGATTTGCAAAAAGCTGGCAACCGACGCAATGTTGGACGAGGTGTTGTGCGTCTGCTCAGGCTATCGACCAGTAGAAACCTGTAGAGAAGGCCTTGCTTACAAGGGCCCTAGCTACGGCGTGATGGCCGCCGAGTCCAGCATGAATTTCTGCCAAAAGTTGCCGTCTTTCCTCTTCGGAGATGCACCTTTGGAGTACCCAGGTAGCGCTTTTCTTATAAAGCTCTCCCTCGTGGACCTTGTAGGGTTTAGACCGCCGCACAATGCAACGTGCCTCGTTTGGGTCCTCAGGGAGTTCTTTCCTATTTAGGTAAGCCAAGAAGGGTTCTGTCCACGGGGCGATGACAACCATAATCACGTGGGCCGAAGGTGTTATTTCGGTGGCGGACCTCCGATTACGTCAGAGTGTTCGGGGTCTGGTGTTGTGGCCGGATCTGGACTGTTTTGCCGCTTTCCCCTTCCCACACCACAGATGGCTTAAACAGCCTTTCCAAGAAGATATTGGGTGGGACAGGGTCGCGCTTAGCACCGATGTGGGCGAGGATGTCCGTCGCCTGATTGTTTTCGCGGACCATATGGTGGAATTCGAGCCCCTCGAACCGAGCTGACATTTTGAGGACGACATTGCGGTAAGCCGCCATTTTTGGGTCCTTGGTGTCAAAGTCTCCATATATTTGAGATATTGCGAGGTTCGAATCCCCACACACCTCTAGGCATTGAATGCCTATGGAGACTACCATCCGAAGACCGTGCAACAGGGCCTCATATTCTGCTACATTGTTGGAGTCTGTGTATAATATTTGGAGTACGTATTGGACTGTATCTCCGGTGGGGGATGTCAGGACGACGCCTGCCCCCAGACCAGCCAGCATCTTAGAGCCGTCAAAGTGCATGATCCAATTGGAGTACGTGCCGTACTCTTTAGGGAGTTCGGCTTCTGTCCATTCGGCGTCGAAATCAGCCAATACTTGCGACTTAATGGCTCGCCATGGTTTGTATGTTATGTCGAATGGGAGGAGCTCACTAGCCCATTTAGCAATCCGGCCCATGGCATTGCGGTTATTTATTATGTCGTTGAGTGGTACTTCAGAGGCCACCGTAATTGAACAACTTGAAAGTAGTGTCGTAGTTTCCAGGATGCCATGAAGACCGCGTCTGCTATCTTTTGATAATTTGGGTACCGTGATTTGCATGGAGTGAGGAAAGTGGATATGTAGTATACCAGCTTTTGAAGCAGGAACTTATGTCCGTCCGTCTCTCGTTCGACGACGAGTATTGCGCTTACAACCTAGTGTGTTGCTGCTATATATAACAGCATTGGTTCGCCGATATTTGGCACGGCCAAGATTGGGTTGCTGGCCAAGAGGGCTTTTATTTCTTCCAATCCGGCCGTGGCCGCATCCGTCCACTCGAAGTTTTCGGTGCGTCGAAGAAGGCGATAAAGAGGTAATGCCTTTTCTCCCAATCGGGAGATAAAGCGGCTTGAGGCAGCCACGCATCCGGTTAATTTCTAGATTTGCTTGAGGTCTATTGGGATAGCCAACTATGGTAGAGCTCGAATTTTAGCTGGATTTGCTTCAATTCCTCTATTGGAAACGATGATGCCCAAGAGCTTTCCGGCGGGCATGCCGAAAATGCATTTTTCTGGATTGAGATTGATGTCATATGTTCGGAGATTGTCGAACGTAAGCCTCAAGTCATCTATTAAAGATTCGACGTGTCTGGTTTTAATGACCACATCATCTACGTATGCCTACACTATTTTGCCGATTTGTGTTTCTAGGCATGTCTGAATCATGCATTGATAGGTTGCACCGGCGTTTTGAGCCTGAAAGGCATGGTGATAAAACAGAAGGGGCCGTATGGAGTGATGAATGCCGTTGTGGCTTGATCGGACTCCGCCATCTTGATTTGATGGTATCCAGAGTATTTGTCGAGGAAACACAATGAGTCGTGTCCTGCAGTAGCATCGATAATTTGATCGATGCGGGGGAGGGGGAAGGGATCGTTGGGGCAAGCCATGTTAAGGTCTTTGAAATCGACACATAGGCGCCAGGATTTGTCCTTCTTTGGTACCATCACCAGGTTTGCTAACCAGTCCGGATGTTTTATCTCTTTAATGAATCCGCCCTCGAATAACTTGGCTAGCTCTTCTCCCATGGCTTGTCCCTTGGGCTCTGAGGAACCCCGAAGAGTCTACTTCACCGGCTTGTATCCCTTTAGAATGTTTAGGCTTTGCTCGGCCAGCCTGCGTGGGATTCCTGGCATGCCTGAAGGATGCCTGGCGAAGATGTCCCAATTCTCACCCAGGAACTCCCATAGTGCGGCGTCTGTTGTGGGGTTCAGCTGTGCCCCGATGGATGCTGTTTTTGTAGGGTCCGTTGGGTGGACCTGGAATTTGACTATTTCGTCCGCTGGTTTAAAAGAGGTGGACTTGGGTCTTTCGTCGAGTATCACATTGTCCTTGTCCACTGTGGAGCGCAGCACAGTTAGTTCTTCGGCCGCGAGGGCTTCGGATAACGCCTCGAGGGCCAGTGCGGAGGTTTTATTTTTGGCGCGGAGTGCTATGTCCGGATCACTAGCTAGAGTGATGATTCCATTGGGCCCGGGCATCTTGAGCTTCATGTACCCGTAATGGGGTATAGCTCGGAAGATCGTGAATGCCTCCCGCCCTAAAAGGGCGTGGTATCCGCTACTAAACGGGGCCACTTGGAATGTGATTTCTTCGGACCTATAATTCTCCGGCGTGCCGAATACCACATCTAGTGAGATTTTTCCCGCACATCGTGCCTCCCGACTAGGGATGATTCCTCTGAAGGTCGTGCTGCTTTGCTCAATGCGGCTCTTGTCTATTTCCATTTTGCTAAGAGTCTCCTTGTAGATGAGGTTTAATCCGCTGCCACCGTCCATGAGAACTTTAGTAAGCCGGAAGCCATCCACAATTGGACTAAGGACCAAAGCGGCTGGTGCTTGGGCTGTTCAGAATTGAGGTTCGTCACTGGCATTGAATGTTATAGCCGTATCGTTCCATGGATTTATTGTTGCGACGTGGCAAACTTCGGCGAGGCTGCGGAGTGCATGCTTGCACCTATTGTTTGAGGCAAAAGTCTCGAAGACTGTCAGTACTGTATTGTTATTTTCCACGGGATGGTGCTTTGTGGTATTGTTGATGAGGATATCCTCACCGCTCTTGGCCACCTGTCAGAGTATCCCACATGCTCTAAGGCTATGTGTTGGCATGGTATCCGGTGTACTATGAATTTTGCATGGCCCATTGAGCCATCCCTCCAATACGGTTCCACGCCCTATAATGGGCTTTGGTTTCTTTGTAATTGGATCGGGTGACCTATGAGAGTACACCCTTTTAGTTCGGACGAATGGTTCAGTGAGAGCCGGAGGATCCCAAAATTTTGTTTGGGTTTTCTAGGTGCTTTCCATCACACGGTACTTTTGTATTATGGCTGCCAAGTCAGCGAAGTGTGCAATGTCATGGCGACTTATGGCGTTGAGGATTCCCTTGTCCGTGCAATTTTTGCAAAAGAATGAAATTGTGTCTTCCTCGCGATAGTCCTTGACCTTGCTCATTACAAGGAGGAATCTGGCCCAATAGTGATGTACTGTCTCTTGGGGCTCTTGTCTAAAGTGGGAAAGATCACTTATGTGAGGGTGGGTGGGTATATTTAGGTCCAAACCCTGACCCGATCTGAGACCCAGGGGCACAGGAGTTTCCGTGCTTGGCAGTCCGGGCTCCGGGACGTTGCCCAATAGTTCTGGCCCGCTGTCCGATTCTAGGTTGGAAGCTAGGGCCATGTCCTCCCGTAGATGGGTATCCGACTCGGAGAGCTCGGGAATGCGGACATAGTTTGTCCTCAAAATAGAGGAAGAATCGCTGCATTGCTCCTCCACCACCGCTATCTGATGGGTGACCGGCGGAGAGTTAATCTCCCTTTGGTCGGGTTTAAGCCCGATCCGATCATAGTCTGTAGCGACTCCCAAGGCGGCGATGTGATCCAAGAGCTCGTTTAGGGAAGAGAGCTCCATTGGATCCATCTGCTCGGAGAATCCCGAGCCGACGTGGAGGTTGTTTTTGATGACCCGAGAAGTAATCGTCGGCGCGACGGCCGAACGGGCGGTCATGATGAAGCCGCCTAATCGGAGAGTTTGGCCTACAGCCAGGGCTCCCCCAGAGGTAATGTTTTCCTTGACAACAAGACGATCCATCAAGCCTTATCGTAACGGCACAGTGGAACTTTCAATGAAAGCACCAATGTCGGTGTCAAAACCGGCGGATTTCGGGTAGGGGGTCCCGAACTATGCACCTAAGGCTGATGGTAACAGGAGGCGGGGGACACAATGTTTACCCAGGTTCAGGCCGTCTCGATGGAGGTAATACCCTACTTCCTTCTTGATTGATCTTGATGATATGAGTATTACAAGAGTTGATCTACCACGAGATCATAAAGGCTAAACCCTAGAAGCTAGCCTATGATTATGATTGTTCTTGTCCTACGGACTAAACCCTCCGGTTAAATAGACACTAGAGGGGGCTATGGTTACACAGAGTCAGTTACAGAGAAGGAGATCTACATATCCGAATCGCCAAGCTTGCCTTCCACGCAAAGGAGAGTCCTACCCGGACACGGGACGAAGTCTTCAATCTTGTATCTTCATAGTCCAACAGTCCGGCCAAAGTATATAGTCTGGCTGTCTGAGGACCCCTTAATCCAGGACTCCCTCAGAGACGTCCGCCACATCCATATTTTTGGAGTGTTCGAGACCGATGCGGAGGTGTTGTTTAGTGATCGCGGGGGACGCAGTCGGCTTGACAGCCGTGCGGGTGCCCACGGTGAGACCGCCGAGCTAGAGGACCTCACCCGAAGTTAAGCTCCTTCCATAAGTGATATCATCATTGATGACAAGGCGAGTCATCGATCCTGCTGTCGACAACACAATGGAACTCTCAATGAAAGCACCGATGTCGGTGTCAAAACTGGTAGATCTCGGGTAGGGGGTCCCGAACTGTGCGTCTGAGGATCGATGGTACCAAGGGACAAGGGGACACGATGTTTACCCAGGTTCGGGCCCTCTTAATGGAGGTAAAACCCTACGTCCCGCTTGATTGTATTTGATGATTATAGGGGTTACAAGAGTTGATCTACCTCGCGATCGTAATGGCTAAACCCTAGCTGTCTAGCCTATGAGAATTTTGATAGCCTCTACGGAGTAATCCCACTGGTTTACAAACATAGTGGAGGGTCCTAGGGTTGTATAGATTCAGTTTGTGGGGGAAGGAATTAACATATCCGGACACCAATCTTGCCGTCCATGCATATAGGAGTCCAACCCGGACACGGGGGAAAGTCTTGTGCTTGTATCTTCACGGCCCATCAGTCCGGACCACATCAAATAGCCGGACACCCGAGGGCCCCCTAATCCAGGACTCCCTCAATGACGACTCCTCCTTCTTGATCCAACAAGAAAGAGAGGAGAAGTAAATGGGATCTCAACCAGCATGACGACGTCGTGGACATGGTGATGGTACAATCCTGGCAGGGCTTCGCCAAACGCTGCCGAAACCAATCTGAGGAGAAAACAAAGTGTTGGGAGAGGTAGGGCTGCCGCCAGGGCATGGGATTTGGTGTGTACAGGCCCTCCCTACCCCCACTATTTATAGGAGGCAAGGGGGATTGGGGCGCAGCCTTGGCCCCTCCTCCAAGGAAGGGGGTGCCGGCCTAGGAGGAATCCTCCCTCCACAAGGCACCTAGGGGGGTGCCTTCCCCCTTAGGAGTCTTCCCCTTTTCCTTGTTCTAGGCGCATGGGCCTCTTGGGGCTAGTGCCTTTGGTCCATGGAGGCTAGGAAGACCCTATAATTCATGTGGGCCCCGAGGGCAGGTGGGCCCCCAGACCCCTTTCGGCACTACCGGTACAATAGCGATAATGCCTGGAACCTTTCCGGCGACCAAAACAGGACTTCCTATATTTGAATCTTTACCTATGAACCATTCCGGAGCTCCTCGTGATGCCAGGGATCTCATTCGGGACTCCAAAGAACATTCGGTTACCAATGAACATATCCCAATACTACTCTAGCGTCATCGAACATTAAGCGTGTGGACCCTACGGGTACGAGAATCATGTAGACATGACCGAGACACCTCTCTGGTTAATAAACAATAGTGGCACGTGATGCCCATATTGGTTCCTACATATTCCAAGAAGATCTTTGTCGGTTGAACCACAATGTCAAGGATTCAATTAATCCCATATGTAATTCCATTTGTCCAGCAATATGTTACTTGCTCGAGATTCGATCATCGGTATCTCCATACCTAGTTCAATCTCATTAGTGATACGTCTCCATCATATCTATACTTTTTGATTGTTCCATGCCAATATTCTACAACTTTTGCATACTTTTGGCAACAATTTATATGATTTTCTTGGACTAACATATTGATCCAGTGCCCAGTGCTAGTTCGTGTTTGTTGCATGGTTTTTGTTTCATAGAAAGTCCATATCAAATGGAGTCCAAACGGGGTAAAAACTTACGGAGATTTTTTTGGAATATATGTGATTTTTGGAAAAAAAGAATCAACGCGAGAAAGTGCCTAAGGAGTCCACAAGGTAGGGGGTGCGCCCTGGGCCCTTCTGGCCACTCCATAAGACGGTTGGTGCCCTTCTTTCCCCGCAAGAAATCTAATATCCGGATAAAAATCTTGTTAAAATTTGAGCCCAATCGGAGTTACGGATCTCCGCGAATTTAAGAAACGGTGGGAGGCCGAAATCGGGGAGCGCGAAAACAGAAGGAAACAGAGAGAGATACAATCATGGAGGGGCTCTCGCCCCTCCGCCACCATGGAGTCCATGGACCAGAGGGGAAACCCTTCTCCCATCTAGGGTGAAGGTCAAGGAAGAAGAAGAAGGAGGGGGCTCTCTCCCCTTCTCTCCTGGTGGCGTCGGAACTCCGCCGGGGCCATCATCGTGACGGCGATCTACACCAAGAACTTTGCTGTCGTCATCACCAACTCTCTCCCCCTCTATGTAGCGGTGTAACACCCCTTCTCCCTACTGTAGTATCTTCTTAAACATGGTGCTCAACGCTATACATTATTTCCCAATGATGTATGGCTATCCTGTGATGTTTGAGTAGATCCATTTTGTCCTATGGGTTCATTGATGATCGCGATTGGTTTGAGTTGCATGTTTTATTATTGGTGTTATCCTATGGTGCTCTCCATGTCGCGCAAGCGTGAGGGATCCCCGCAGTAGGGTTTGCAATATGTTCATGGTCTGCTCATTGTCTATGTTGTGTGAGTGATAGAAACACAAACACAGATGAGTGGGTCGTGGCGTATTGGAATAAAGAGGACTTGATACTTTAATGCTATGGTTGGGTTTACCTTAATGATCTTTAGTAGTTGTGGATGCTTGCTAGAGTTCCAATAATAAGTGCATATGATACAAGAAGAGAAAGTATGTTAGCTTATGCCTCTCCCTCATATAAAATTGCAATAAAGATTACCGGTCTAGTTACCGATTGCCTAGGGACAAATAACTTTATTGTGACAAAAAGCTCTCTACTAAAACTAACTTAGTTGTTTCTTTATCTAAACATCCCCTAGTTTTTATTTACGTGCTCTTTATTATCTTGCAAACCTATCCTACAACACCTACAAAGTACTTCTAGTTTCATACTTATCCTAGGTAAAGTGAATGTTAAGTGTGTGTATAGTTGTATCGGTCGTCGATAGAACTTGAGGGAATATTTGTTCTACCTTTGTATCCTTTTTGGGTTCAACACTCTTACTTATCGAAAGAGGCTACAATTGACCCCCCATACTTGTGGGTTATCAAGAGCATTTTCTGGCGCCATTGCCGGCGAGCAATAGCATGGGGTGAACATTCTCATGTGTGCTTGTTTGCTTTATCACTAAGTAGATTTTATTTGCTGTTCTAAGTTGTTCTCTATCTTTAGTTATGGATATGGAACACGAAATACCAAAAAATTAGGTGTACTTGCGGCTAATGGAGATGGGGAACCTCCTAAAACCCTCGATGCTCATTATGTGAAAGATATTATGCACTACTTTAATAATCCTGAGAAAACCCCATTCAATTATGTAATGGGAGATATGTTGGATGAATGTGAATACTTTAGGGATTATTTCTTGACTCAAAAAGGGAAACACTTATGGGATCAAATTCATATGTTGCATTGGTATGCTCGGCAACTATGCTTGAGATATGATTATACTTGTTGCTCTAGGATGAAGGATCCACACCTTCCCTTTTCATGCAAATTTACTAAGAATGAAACCTTAGCTTCTTATGCTAATGGTAGATATGATTACTATGATGTGCAACGAATAGAAGAATTTGTTGCTTTTAAGGGTGCTTATGAAATTGAATCTTGGTTTGAAAAGTATGAAGCTTTGAATGATGATGTTTATAGGCATGAAAATTTTGCTATAATTAAATATTGCTATGAGAATTACGAATATAATTCTGATAATGATGTGTTTATTGAGAAAGTCTCCGCTGTCCAAGAAGAGACTAATATTTTGCAGGAATCAATGGAAGCAGAAATTGACGACACTGTGAGCTCATTAGATGAAAAAGATGACGAGGAGAGCGAAGAAAAAAAGGAGGAAGAGAAGATTAGCTACCCGTGCCCACCTTCTAATGAGAGTAACTCTTCAACTCATACATTGTTTAATTTCCCTTTGTGCTTACCGAAGGTTGAATGCTATGATAAATGCTATGATCCCTTTGATTCGTTTGAAATATCCCTTTTTGATGAACTAGATGCTTGCTATGCTTGTTGGCAAGATGCCAATATGAGTTATGTTTATGGAGATGAACTCACTATAGTTCCATATGTTAAGAATGAAACTGTTGCTATTGCACCTACACATGATAGTCCTATTATCTTTTTGAATTCTCCCAACTACACTATATCGGAGAAGTTTGCGCTTATTAAGGATTATATTGATGGGTCGCGTTCTACTATTGCAGATGATGGTTTTGATAAATATAATATGCATGTGCTTGCTTCTCCTACTTGCAATTATGATGACAGAGGAACTACAGCTCTGCCTCTCTATGTTTCCAATACGATAAAATTGCAAGAAATTGCTTATGCTATGTATTGGCCTTTACTTTGTGTGCATGAATTATTCTTTTATGACATGCCGATGCACACAAAGAGAGTTAGATTTCGTTATTTCATAATATATATTACTTTGTGCTCAATACTAAATTACAAATCATTGTGAATTAAAATTGGCTTCGATATACCTTGGGATCCGGGTGGATCCATTACTTGAGTACTATATGCCTAGCTTAATGTCTTTAAAGAAAACGCTGCCAGGGAGACAACCCGGAAGTTTTAGAGAGCCATTTATTTTTGTTGAGTGCTTTTAAAAAGTTTAAAAACAAAGAAATAAAGTGGGGAACCTAAAACCTTTTCAAAACGAAAAGCAAAAGTGAGAAAGACGAGCATTGTTCAAGTGGGAGCTAGCCTTGAACTTTGTTCATGCCCATGGAAACTTTGTGAACATTTATTACAGAAACTTTTCAACAAAAATGATTATACCCTTGTACAAATCCATTGTATTATAAAAAATAATGTGCCAAGATTTTCCTTTAGAATGATTAGTTTGATTTTTTTGTTTGTGCCGTGCAAAAACAAAAACTTTGGTTGTAGTGCGTGAATTTCATTTTTTACTGGAATGTCAAATGTTTTTGAAACTTTTTGCACACTACTTATATACAATTGTTTTTATTTTGTCCTAATTTTTCTGAATTTTTGGAGTTACATAAGTATGGTAGATGTTCAGATTGCTACAGATTGTCCTGTTTTTGACAGATTCTATTTTTGATGCATTGTTTTACTCGTTTTGACGAAACTATCGATTGTATCAGTGGTATAAGCCATGGAAAAGTTATATTACAGTAGCTACAATGCAAAAATAAAATATGAATGAGTTTGCAACAATACTTAAAGTGGTGATTTGTTTTATTATACTAACAGATCTCACAAGGGTTTTGTTAAGTTTTCTGTGATTGAAGTTTTCAAATTTTGGGTCAGATCATGATGGATGAATGAATAAGGAGAGGCAAGAGCCTAAGCTTGGGGATGCCCGAGGCACCCCAAGGTAATATTCAAGGAATACCAAGAAAATAAGCTCGGGGATGCCCCGGAAGGCATCCCTTCTTTCTTCTAATGATCATCGGTAATTTTACTTGGAGCTATATTTTTATTCGTCACATGATATGTGTATATCTTGGAGCGTCGTGTGCTTTTTATTTTTCTTTTAGTAATGCACCATGCTGGTATGAGATAGTCCTTGGTTGATTTATAGAATGCTCTATGCACTTCACTTATATCTTTTGAGTATGGCTTTATAGAATGCTTCATCTGCTTCGCTTATATCATTTGAAGTTTGGATTGCCTGTTTCTCTTCACATAGAAAACCTCCATTTCTAGAATGCTCTTTTGCTTAACTTATATTTGTTAGAGCGTGGGCATATGTAACACCCCGGTGTAATGATGCTACAGTAACCCCTGGGGTTAAGTTAATCACTTTGCTAAACAAGTGTTCGATCATCATTGTCTCCTCTCTCTTTCAAATTCCAGTTGAATTCATTTTCAAATTATGAGTGAAATTCAAAATGCTCAAACATGAAAACTAAAATGTTCAAAATATGCCAAATATTCCACAACTAATATTGGTGGTGGACCAACATTTTTGCAAGGGGTTTAAGTGGCTTAACTACTTAAAATAGTGACCTAAGCAATAAATCAAATGCCCTTTTTAATTTATAAAATTGGCAACTAATCCAAAAGCCTCCCAACCTTTTTGTGGCAGTGCACAATAATTCTAGGAAATTGTTTTGGCTAGTAGCATATTTTTGCAAAGTCAATTGTGGCAATAAGAAAATGCAAAAGCTACTGATAAAAAAAGAGAAAAGAAAAAGGAAAAGAAAAGGAGAAGGGGTGGGAGAGCCCGTGGCCTCCCCTTGGGCTTCGGCCCATCCCAGCAGGCCGGCCCACCTACCCCTCCCATATTGCTCTCCCCTCCCCCTGTTCAACTGACCGAGGGCGCGCGCCCGCGCGTCGCCGCCGAACCACCTCACCGTCGACGAGGAGGATAAGGTCGACCCCTCCCCTCGACGCCTCGACCTCCTCCCCACCTACCTCCACCCACTCCCAGAATCCCCTCGCCCTCTCCGATTCCCCCTCTCCTTCTCCTTCGTTCTAGAGAGGAGGCCGACGCGGTCGCTGCCGTGCCTCGCCCGTCCTCGCGGCCACCGGGACCCGTTCGCCTCGCCGACCTGTCCAGCAGCCCCGTCGTCGTCGACTACCTCCTCCCCGTCCATGAGCGCAAGCCGGGGAGCACCGCAGGCTGCGGATCGAGCCACCCCCTTCCGCCTCGGTCGCCGGCGATCTCCCTCCTCTTCGACGCCCCTGCAGCTACTAAACCACCAAAGGCCACCGTGGGTGCCGCTAGGTGAGCTGCCTCCCTCCTCTGCCCTCTAGCTCCTCTAGCTCGTGCTGTAGCTAGCTCGTCGTCGTGCCCGATCTCTAGTCGCCGCTTTGTACCTCGCCGCCATTGCCATAGCTGCCGTCACGCTCGTGCAAGCCCACGGTCGAGTTCCTGGCTCTCCCAGGAGCCCAACTAGCATGCGCACGAGCCTCCCCGAGCCCTGAGTCGATGAACCAGAGCTCACCCATAATGGCCGCCCGCTCCATCTCGTCGCCGACATCAATTCCGGCCTCCCCTGCTGCGGCCAAGACCACCAATCGATGCGGCGTTCGATGCCCATTTGAACGCACACAGGAACGCCCAAAACCGAGCCCCGTAGCGCGATTCCGGGCAACTCCGGCGAGGCGCCGCCATTGTTTTGGTCGCCAGAGTAACTCCTGCATCGGCCACCGACGAAGCTGGCCTGGGGCCACCCCAAAGCCACTGCTAGTGGGCCCCGTGGGTCCCAGTTGACTGGGTTGACCCAGTCAACTGCTGACCATCCAGCCAGTGCCATTGACACGCGGGCGCCACCACCTATATTAATTAATTAAAATGTTTTAATATCTAAAACCTAATTAGTTACTAATTAGAGACTGACATGTGGGGCCCAGTAGCTATTTAACCTTAGTTTAGTTTAATATAAACTCTATTAATTACAGTGGCTGACATGTGGGCACCACCTGTCTGGTTTGACTGGCCAGCCGTCCTGTTGACCTGCTGACGTTAGCATTGCATCATGCTGATGTCATATTTCCCTTTCTGTTAATTTAATTAATTCCAGAAAATACTTTAATCTTTAGAAATTCGTAGAAATTAAACTGTAACTCCGATGAAAATGTTTTCTATATGAAAGTTGCTCAGAAAATCCCACGAATCCGAATACATGGTCCATTCACCTGTCACATGCCCCTAGCATGCTGAACATAGAACCGTCCCCTCTCTTTCATCTGTCCGGAATTCGTCTAACGCCGGGCATTCATCCTCGGATGTTTATCCCCTCCGTCTGCAACGTGTAGTACTACGTTAGGACAACTCTAGCTCTACCTGTCGTCTTGTAATGCTTAGTGATGCTATGTTGCTTAATATTTACTGTTTCTTCCCCTTCTTCTCTCCGGTAGACCCCGAGACCAATGTTGCCCCTGTGATCGACTACGTTGACGACGACCCATCCTTGCCAGAGCAACCAGGCAAGCCAACCCTCCTTGATCATTCCGATATCGCCCATTTCTTTCCCTCTCATGCTTGCATTAGAACTGCTACAGCTTTCTGTATGATCCTACTGTGATGCATAGCCTATTGTTGTTACCTTCTTTCATACCTTACATGCTTGTCCTAAACTGCTTAGTATAGGTTGGTTAGAGATCCATCAGTGACCCCACCTTGTCCCAGTTGCCCCGCTTTATGTTCGATGACTCGATCAACGTGATCGACGTCCAGGCCCCGACACCGCACATCACCTCCTAGTTGTACGACACTACAGAGTTACTATCAAGTGCCGAGGGTGAACCTCATACATCACTCCTGATGAGATCTCTGTAGTGTAGCTATTTGATCGTGATCATCGAGGGTGATTTCCACCTTAACCACTTCCGTTACGGCTCTATCATGCAACCCCTCAAGTGTGAACCTCGAGGGTGGATCCTCTTACGTTCACCTTGATGACAACATCGAGTGGAATTCACGGGGGGTGATTCCTCGGGTTTTCCCCTTGGTGTTATACACACAGTTACTATGGTTACTATGACTTTGCACTGTGCCATGTTACTAAAGATGGGTCGGCCCTGAGGGGTACCCGCGCGAGCTTAATAGCGAGTGATGTGGAGTCGGGTTGACCTGAAAGGTGCCCGCGAGATTCTTATGAGGCGTGGCCGGGCATTCTTAGCCCTAGCCGCAAGTACTCGAGACGGGGCGACGGGGTCACATCGTTCGTGAGTCACTGCTCATTACCGCGTGCTCCTAATCCACAACGATTTGGATATTTGATCCGAGGGGCCTTTGGCCTGATAGCACTAACCATCACGTGGGCATTGTATGGGTGTTCTGCGTCGTATGCATCAGTCGAAGCTTAATAGATGTTAGCGACTGAGCGGCGCGCGCCGGGTTGGACTGCGTAAGCACCTGCCTTGTTTAAGGAGATAGCTAGGTCTGCTCACCGGCCGCCCTCGCAACATGCAGGAGTTCCCGGGGCGATGGCCCATGACCCCTGGGGGCATAGGTTTAGTCCGGCGTGCTGACCTCTCTATTAAGCCTAGGTCGGGTTGCAGCATATTGTTTGGTCGAGGCCGGGCATGACCCAGGAAAGTGTGTCCGGCCAGAGTTAATCGAGTGCGGTGGGTAAGTTGGTGCACCCCTGCAGGGAAGAAAACATCTATTGATAGCCTATCCTATGGTAACAGACACTTGGAGTTGTATCCCGATTGATACAACTAGAACTGGATACTTGTGATGAGAAATGGATATGAGAAATGGACAGTATGGCTCTGGGATTGCTTTCTCGCTGGTAGTCGAGAAAGGATCTCTGGCCGAGGTTGATAACACTACTACTTTACATTATGTTGATATGTACTCTCCTAGATGCGTGAAGATGCTTGAAGATGCTAGTCTTTGATAGGCTAGGATTTCCCCTTCCCTTCTGGCATTCTGTAGTTTAGTCCACAGATACAACCCTTTCCTTTGATACAGATGCATACTTAGTTTAGATCTGATGTATGTCTTGCGAGTACTTTGGATGAGTACTCACAGTTGCTTTGCTACTTCTTTTTTCCCCATACCCTATTGTTGCGACCAGATGATGGATCCCAAGAGCTAGACGACGCCACTGATGACTACTACTACCCGGAGGATGCCCACTCCTACATGAAGACCGTAGACGACTAGGAGTAGTTAGGAGGCTCCCAGGCAGGAGGTCTTGCCTTTTCGATCGTTGTTGCTTTTGTGCTAGCCTTCTTAAGGCAATCTTGTCTAACTTATGGCTGTACTCAAATATTATTGCTTCCGCTGACTCTTGTGTATTCGAGCTTATGTATTCGAGCCCTCAAGGCCCCTGGCTTGTAATATAAAGCTTGTATTATTTAATTTATGTCTAGAGTTGTGTTGTGATATCTTCTCGTGAGTCCTTGATCTTGATCGTACACATTTGCGTGTATGATTAGTGTACGATTGAATCGAGGGTGTCCCAAGTTGGTATCAGAGCCGACTGCCTGTAGGTAGCCCCCTTTCCAACTCCTTGGCCGAAGTTGAGTCTAGTCACTAAAAAACTTTTGCTAACATTGGCTGTGTGTCTTATGGGCCCACGTCGCCATTGGGTGGTATTAGGATCTTTTATTCCTCATCTATACTCTGGGACTCTGATCTCTCTTCTATTCGGGTTTAAATGGTTTTACTAACTCTAACATTAGGATCCCGTGACCACATTCACCCCAAAGCTGGATAAGCCATAGATCTTAGATTAGTATTCTAAATAGTACACACACTGTCGTGTTGACTACGAAGTGGTATCCATCATACCTCTTTCCTTATGCATGTTTCATCATGAATGATACTTGTCTTTGCAAATGCTAAACGCTGAACTACCCCCTGTTACATGTTAGCAGGATGGTTAGACCCGCTGGTCGTGGCCGCGGTGCCAATGATCCACCACCGCCCGAATTCTTTGCTGGAGTGATGCAACAATTTGAGTTGAACCGCCAGTTCATGGAAGGAATGATGGCTCAGTTTCCTCGTCCGAACATGAATCAACAGCCAACTCCAGTAACTCTGCAGGACTTCATGCGTCTCAACCCAGCTATTTACCGCAGCTCAACTCAACCCCTTGATGCTGATGACTGGCTCCGTGACATCACGTATGAAATGGAGTCTGCTAGTGTGGCCCCTGCTAGTTATGTCACCTCTACATCTTTCTTTCTGAAGGGTCCCGCCGCTCAATGGTGGGACTGCCATAGGCGTACCCTGCCTACTGGAATGGTCATCGCTTGGCCGGATTTCCAAGATGCTTTCCGTGCCCGCTTCATTCCTCAAGGAATCATGGACAGGAAGAAGCGAGAGTTCTGCAACCTCACCCTAGGCAACAATACTGTAGATGCTTACCAGCGGGAATTTCTGGACTTGTCTCGTTATGCTGAAGAAGACATTGCAACTGATGCTCGTAGGCAAGAAAAGTTCCGTGATGGACTTCACCCTGATATTAAGCTAGCACTGCTCGCTCATGACTTTGCCGACTTCGCCACCTTGGTGAACAAGGCTATTCAGGTTGAGACTGGTCTTCAGGAACACTGGGAATCCCTCAGGCGCAGCCATGATGCTGGCTCATCTTCGGGCCCGTCAGCACATAAGCGTCGGATATGGATTCCCCACAGCTTGTATCGTCCAACTTCACCTACACCAAGACAGTGCTATGTTGCTCCATGTTTGCCTCCTCCACCAACGAGGCAGCCTCTTCGGACTGCACCACCCCAAGCTCCTGCTCCCAATCCCAATGTCGGTCTGTGCTTCAAGTGTGGCCTTCCAGGCCACCGTTCTAGGAACTGCCCTCAGAATCAAAATCAGCTGGCTCTGGCTTCTAATGCTCGTGGTATCAATCAACCCCGCAACCAAAATGCCAGACCATATGTTCGTGGGCAGGCTAACAACATTGATCTGAATGAAGCTCAAGACCAGCCTGCTATTGTGATGGGTACTCTCCTTGTTAATTCAGTACCAGCTGCTGTTTTATTCGATACAGGGGCATCGCATTCTTTCATATCAGAAGATTTTTCATTCAGGCATGGCATTAAATACGAAGAGATGCACATTCCATTAGTGGTAAACACCCCCGCGGGCCAATGTCGGACCACTATGGTTAGCCAGGGCGTCGTCATTGAGATTGAAGGATTAGAGTTTCATGCCTCTCCCATTATCCTAAAGTCTTCCAGTATTGACCTCATTCTGGGAATGGATTGGTTGAAAGCACATACCGCTTCTATGGTTTGTGCCACTAAGACCGTTCACCTCCTACATCCTTCTAGTGAGATAGTAAGCTATCGTACTCGACTTGTTCGAAATGCTGAAGCACGGCTTTATGCCTTGAATGCGTTAAACACATCACCTCTTGAGGGAATTGAAAAGATTCCAGTTGTTCGCAACTTCCTAGACATCTTTCCAGAAGAACTTCCAGGAATACCTCCTGCTCGGGTTGTCAAGTTCATCATCGACTTGAAACCAGGCACTGTTCCTATTGCCAAACGACCCTACAAGATGCCGCCTCATGAGCTCCTTGAACTTAAGGAGGAAATCGATTCATCGTCCAAGTTCCTCGTCTTGGGGAGCACCTTCTCTCTATGTGAAGAAGAAGGATGGAACGAACCGTTTGGTCCAAGACTATCGTCCTATCAACCAAGCTACAATTCAGAACAAATATCCCCTTCCTCGGATCAATGATCTCTATGATCAACTGGCTGGTTCATCGATATTCTCTAAACTCGACTTGAGGTTGGGTTACCACCAGATCCGCGTTCGTGAAGAGGATATTCCAAAAACCGCATTCGTCACTCGTTATGGTTCTTACGAGTACACTGTCATGTCTTTTGGCTTGACCAATGCTCCAGCCACATTCTCCCGTCTGATGAACTACATATTCATGGATTACCTCGACAAGTTCATCGTAGTCTATCTGGATGATATTCTGGTATATTCGAAGAACAAAGAAGAACATGCTGAACATCTTCGACTTGTTTTGGAGAAGCTTCGAGAACATCAACTTTATGCCAAGTATTCCAAGTGTGAATTCTGGTTACCCAAAGTCACCTACCTTGGTCATGTCATCTCGAAGGACGGTATTACCGTCAACCCAGCACGCATTCAGGCTATTCTTGACTGGGCCCCTCCGAAGACTGTCAAGCAAGTCAGAAGCTTTCTCGGTCTAGCCAGCTATTGTCACCGCTTTGTCGAGAACTTCTCCAAGATCGCCAAGCCATGGACCAATCTACTTCACAAAGGCGTTAAGTTCGATTGGACAGACAAATGTCAAGAAAGTTTCCAGGCACTCAAAGACAAGCTGACATCTGCCCCAGTGCTTGCTCCCCCTGATTCTCGCAAGGACTTTGTCATCTATTGCGATGCTTTACGTCAAGGATTAGGCTGTGTCCTAATGCAAGAGAGCATAGTGATTGCTTATGCCTCTCGTCAAGTGCGTCCTCATGAAGAGAACTACCCATTTCATGACCTTGAGCTTGTTGTGGTTATATACACATTGAAGCTATGGTGACAGTACCTTCTCGGTAATGGTTACGAGATTTTCACCGATCATCAAAGTCTGAAGTACCTATTTACTCAGCCAGATATGAACCTCCGTCAGCAGCAATGGATGGAAGCTATTGCTGACTACAACTACGGTATATCCTATACGCCTGGTATGGCTAATGTAATGGCTGATGCCCTGAGCCGTAAGTCTTATTGCAATAATCACATGGTCTACAAAGCTCAACCCCGCCTTTATGAAGAGCTATGCAAGCTGAACCTTCTACTGGTTCCACAGGATTCTCCGAATAACCTTGTCTTGGAACCAACTCTTCTGAAAGCAATCAAGTCTGCTCAAGCCAAAGATGGTCATGTTGATCTTATGAAAAAGGATCTTGCCTTAGAGAAATCCAGAGATTTCTCACTTAGCGAAGATGGAATCTTGTACTTTAGAGATCGCATTGTAGTACCCCAATTCGAGCTTATGACAGAGAAGGTGATGAAAGAAGCGCATGACACCCCTCTCTCTATTCATCCGGGAAGTACCAAGATGTATCTAGACATCCGTCAGAAATACTGGTGGTCTAAGATGAAGCAAGACATTGCTCGATATATTGAAAAATGTGACGTTTGTCGTCGCGTCAAAGCAGAACATCACAAACCAGCTGGACTTCTGCAACCTCTCCCTATTCCTGAATGGAAATGGTATAAGATTCAGATGGACTTTGTCACTGGCCTTCCCAAGTCTCAGAAAGGTAACGATGCTATCTTTGTCGTCATCGACCAATTCTCGAAGGTTGCTCACTTTCTGCCAGTCAAGGAGACTATCACTTCTAGTCAATTAGCAAACTTGTATATCTCCTGAATTGTGTCACTCCACGGCATTCCGAAGGAGATCAGTTCAGACCATGGCAGTATATTCACTTCAAAGTTCTGGGATAGTTTCCAAGAGGCAATGGGAACTCATATTACCTGGAGCACTGCTTATCATCCCCAATACCAAGGCCAAGTCAAGCGAGTCAATCAAATTCTTGGAGACATACTTCGAGCTTGTGTTATTTCTTTCGGTAAGAAGTGGGAAGAATCTCCCCCTTATGCGGAGTTCTCTTATAACAACAGCTATCAAGCCAGCCTGAAGATGGCACCCTTCGAAGTGTCGAACCCCTCTGAATTAGTCAAAAACTGGGGAACGAACGCTCATTGGTCCAGACATTATTCAACAAGCTGATGAGCAGGTCCGCATTGTTCGGGATAATCTCAAGGCATCCCAGTCCCGCCAGAAGAGCAACTATGACCGAAAACACTGGGGTTCAACTTATCAACCTGGTGAACAAGCTTATCTGCGTGCCACTCCTTTGAGAGGCACTCATCGGTTCGGAGTCAAGGGCAAGCTAGCTCCGCGCTACATTGGTCCTTTCCGCATTCTCTCCCGTGGTGGACTGGTGGCTTATCAATTGGAGTTGCCACCTCAGTTCTCTCACCTCCGTGATGTCTTCCACGTGTCGCAATTTCGACGATGCTTCAAGGATCCGGAACGTGAAGTGGATCCGGAACTAATTGAAGTACAAGATGATATCACATACAAGGAGCATCCGATCTGCATTATTGAAGAAGCTGAATGTCGAACACGCCAGACGGTTACCAAGTTCCTCGAAGTGCAATTGTCAAATCATTCTAAAGGTGAAGCCACTTGGGAACGCGAGGATAACCTCCATGCTGAATACCCCGTTCTGTTCCCTTCTACCTCTTAATTCTCGGGACAAGAATTTCTTTTAGAGGAGGAGAGTTGTAACACCCCGGTGTAATGATGCTACAGTAACCCGTGGGGTTAATTTAATCATTTTGCTAAACAAGTGTTTGATCATCATTGTCTCCTCTCTCTTTCAAATTCCAGTTGAATTCATTTTCAAATTATGAGTGAAATTCAAAATGCTCAAACATGAAAACTAAAATGATTGTCATATGCCAAATATTCCACAACTAATATTGGTGGTGGACCAACATTTTTGCAAGGGGTTTAAGTGGCCTAAACTACTTAAAACAGTGACTGAGGGAGTCCTAGATTAGGGGGTATCCGGACAGCCGGATTATATCCTTTGGCCGGACTGTTGGACTATGAAGATACAAGATTGAAGACATCGTCCCGTGTCCGGATGGGACTCTCCTTGGCCTGGAAGGCAAGCTTGGCAATACGGATATGTAGATCTCCTTCCTTGTAACTGACTCTGTGTGACCCTAGCCCCCTCCGGTGTCTATATAAACCGGAGGGTTTTAGTCCGTATGAAATATACAATCATACCATAGGCTAGCTTCTAGAGTTTAGCCCCTCTGATCTCGTGGTAGATCAACTCTTGTAGTACTCATATTATCAAGAATAATCAAGCAGGACGTAGGGTTTTACCTCCATCAAGAGGGCCCGAACCTGGTTAAAACAGCGTGTCCCCTGCCTCCTGTTACCATCCGCCTTAGACGCACAGTTCGGGACCCCCTACCCAAGATCCGCCGGTTTTGACACTGGCATTGGTGTTTTCATTGAGAGTTCCTCTGTGTCGTCATCATTAGGCTTGATGGCTCCTTTGATCATCGAAAGCGATGCAGTCCAGGGTGAGACTTTTCTCCCCGGACAGATCTTTGTATTCGGCGGCTTCGCACTGCGGGCCAACTCGCTTGGACATCTGGAGCAGATCGAGAGTTACGCCCTTGGCCACCAGGTCTGGTTTGGAAGCTTAAATTACATGGCCGACATCCGCAGAGACTTGATCTTCGACGGATTCGAGCCCCTACCGATTACACCGCACAGTCACGATGAGCATGATTTAGCTCTACCATCGGACAGTGTGCAGGAGATCGCACCGGCAACCGCTCCGACCCTCAATTCGGAGCCGATTGGTGCCATCCACGGGCGGGGGGATAGACCCCGCCACAAAGGCCGCATTCTCAGCGGCGATCGAGCCGAGTATTGACCTTACCCTTCATGAGAACCGTGACGCCAAATTGCCGGATTCTTCCTCGGCCACGGACTCCGAACCGCCTGTGCCCGTGCCTATCGAATCTGACTGGGCGCCGATCATGGAGTCCAACTCCGCGGATATCTCTCGGCACTCGCCCTTCGGCGACATGCTGAACTCGCTAAGGTCTCTCTCCCTGTCAGGAGAGTTCTGGCCGAACTATGTTCTGCAGGATTGGGATGCGGATGAAAAAGAAATTCGCCGCCCACCCACCACCCACTTAGTATCCACTGTCGACAATTTGACCGACATGCTCGACTTCGACTCTGAAGACATCAACGGTATGGACGACGATGCGGGAGATGAAGAGGAACCACTGCCCACAGGGCACTGGACAACCACCTCATCATATGATATGTACATGGACACACCCAAAGAAGGCAATGGCGACGGGACAGCGGAGGATGACTGAGGGAGTCCTGGGTTAGGGTGTCTCCGGACGGACGGACTATATCCTTTGGCCGGACTGTTGGACTATGAAGATACAAGATTGAAGACTTTGTCTCATGTCCGGATGGGACTCTACTTGGCGTGGAAGGCAAGCTAGGCAATACAGATATGTATATCTCTTCTTTTGTAACCGACCTTGTGTAACCCTAGCCCCCTCTGGTGTCTATATAAACCGGAGGTTTTAGTCCGTAGGACAACATACAATCATACCATAGGCTAGCTTCTAGGGTTTAGCCTCTCCGATCTCATGGTAGATCAACTCTTGTAATACTCATATCATCAAGAATAAATCATGCAGGACGTAGGGTTTTACCTCCATCAAGAGGGCCCAAACCTTGGTAAAACATCGTGTCCCCTGCCTCATGTTACCATCCGCCTTAGACGCACAGTTCGGGACCCCCTACCCGAGATCCGCCGGTTTTGACACCGACAATGACCCCTCCAAGAAGCAACCCAAGCGCTGACGTCAGCGGCGCCACTCTAAGTGTCGCCAAAAAAACCGGTGACACCGGCATTGGAGATAATAGCACTCCGGACAGTGCCAAAGACGACAACAATCCCCTCCAGCAAGATTCAGAGCAGGAGGATGGAGAAGCTATCCCTCTCGAGAAAGCGGCAGATGGAGAGGCGGAGGATGATAATTACATGCCTCCCTCCGAAGACGAGGCAAGCCTCGACGATGATGAATTTGTCATGCTAGAGGATCCCACCGAGCAAGAGCGCTTCAAGCGCTTGCATATAGCCACAGCAAATAGCCTTAAGAAAAAGCAGCAGCAGCTTCAAGCTGATCAAGATTTGCTAGCTGACAGATGCACTGAAGTCCTTGCGGCCGAGGAATATGAACTCGAATGCCCCTCCAAGAGTTACCCAAAGCGCAGGTTGCCACCCCGACTAGAGGAGGAAGCATTAAAACCTACATCTCCAGCATATGACACGGCTGATCGGCCACCTCGTGGCCGCGACAGAGAGGCATTTCAGCCAAAAACTCAGCCCGCACCCCGAGGCCACTCAAATAAAAATGACAAGGCACGGGGAAACATGCTAGACCTGCAAGACGTATTGGAGGACAAAGCAAAACACGCAAGATCGATCTACGGATCACGAGGGTGCGCCACTACGCGAGACGATAACCGTCACGCCGGATACAGTAAAAATTAAATCCGGCCGGGCCGAACACATCGGACAATGCTCATCTGAGCTATGTCGCGGCATAGCCAACTACAGAGGCGCCACACACCCCATATGCTTCACAGACGAAGTAATGGATCACCAAATCCCAGAGGGTTTCAAACCCGTAAATAATGAATCATACGACAGCACAACAAATCCTGCGGTATGGATCAAGGACTTCCTCCTGCACATCCACATGGCCCGCGGTGACGATCTACACGCCATCAAATACCTCCCACTCAAGCTCAAAGGACCAGCTCAGCATTGGCTCAACAGCTTGCCAGCAGAATCCATTGGCTATTGGGAAGATCTGGAAGCCGCATTCCTGGACAACTTCCAGGGCACTTATGTGCGACCACCACATGCCGATGACTTGAGCCACATAATTCAGCAGCCAGAGGAATCGGCCAGGCAGTTCTGGACACGGTTCCTGACAAAGAAAAATCAAATCGTCGACTGTCCAGATGTGGAGGCCCTGGAAGCTTTTAAGCACAACATCCGCGACGAGTGGCTCACCCGACACCTTGGCCAGGAAAAGCCGAAATCTATGGCATCCCTCACGACACTCATGACCCGCTTTTGCGCGGGAGAAGACAGCTGGCTGGCTCGTAGCGATAGCATATCAAAGAACCATGGTACTTCAGATACCAAGGATAGCAATGGCAGGTCACGTCACAACAAACATAAGCACCGCGTCAATAGCGACAATACCGAGGATACGGCAGTCAATGCCGGATTTAGAGGCTCTAAACCCGGTCAGCGGAAAAAGCCATTCAAAAGAAGCACTCCGGACCCGTCCAGTTTGGACCATATACTCGATCGCTCATGCCAAATACATGGCACCCCCGACAAGCCAGCCAACCACACCAACAGGGAACGTTGGGTGTTCAAGCAGGCCGACAAGTTAAATGCCGAAAACAAAGATAAGGGGCTACATAGCAATGACGAGGATGAGCCCCGGCAGCCGAACACTGGAGGGAAGAAGAGGTTCCCCCCACAAGTGCGGACGGTGAACATGATATACGCAACCCACATCCCCAAGAGGGAGCAGAAGCATGCGTTAAGGGATGTATATGCCTCGGAGCCAGTCGCCCCAAAGTTCAACCCATGGTCCTCCTGTCCGATCACCTTCGATCGCAGGGACCATCCCACTAGTATCCGTCATGGTAGATTCGCTGCACTGGTCCTAGACCCAATCATTGAGGGATTTCACCTCACTCGAGTCCTTATAGACGGCGGCAGCAGCATGAACCTGCTTTATCAGGACAAAGTGCACAAAATGGGTATAGACCCCTCAAGGATCAAACCCACAAAAACGACCTTCAAAGGCATCATACCAGGTGTGGAGGCCCATTGCACAGGCTCAGTCACACTGAAGTGGTCTTCGGATCCCCGGATAACTTCCGAAGCAAGGAGTTAATCTTCGATATAGTCCCATTCCACACCGGCTATCATGCACTGCTCGGGCGAACCGCATTTGCGAGATTCAAGGCGGTACCGCACTATGCATATCTCAAGCTCAAGATGCCAGGACCTCAGGGGCTCATCACAGTCAATGGAAACACAGAGCGCTCTCTCCACACGGAGGAGCACACTACGGCCCTCGCAGCAGAAGCGCAAAGCAGCCTCTTAAGGCAATCCACCAGTTCGGCAATTAAAGACCCGGACACCTTCAAGCGCGCCCGGAATAATCAGCAACAAGACCGCCTGCACGTTCCGAGCTCGCATAGCAATGCGGCCCCCACCCCAGTCCCATCCAAACGGCAAAATCCGTGCCATGCGTATATAATTACGCATTGAAAATACCATGGGCATAGGTGGTGAGGGGGCACAACTACGGCACGCCCCAAGACGCGGCTCAACCGCACTAGGGGCTTCCCACTTTGTTATTTTTCTCTCTCTCAGGACTTTAATCTCTGGAAACCCCGTCCGGCAGTATGATTTCTGGACACACGATGCAACAACCAAGGAGGCAGAAAGCTACGTCGCACCACGGAACTCCCAGGTGGTCTCTGATAATGAGTGAAATACTTGCTTCAAATGCCATTCCTCAGGTTGCCCTTGGAGGGGACATGTCAAATAGTCCTACTTTTTGCTTATCGCACTACTTGTATCATTCTGCTTTGACGCACCTTTTTGAATAAATAATGCATAGCACTAGACTATTACCGCATTCTCTATTCTTCTTATATATATATATATGTTCATTCACAACATTCAGCACCCGTACACTTTGGTACGACCGATATGCCAGGGGCTCAAGTGTGCCCCATAATACGGCGTGAGAAGTCTGAACACTTTCAACAGTGCGTCACCCTGAACTTATAGCATTATATGCATCAGCTCTGAATCATGTCTTGGGTCAATAGTTGGGTTTGCCCGGCTCCCATGTTTTGGTACCTTACGTTCCGCTATATCGGCTAAGGTAGCACTGGGAGAACTACTGCGATTGTGCCTCGGTTCATCTGGGAAAGCACATCAGTAGAGAAAGCTAAAACTAACTGTCATGATAAGGCGAGAGTTGGTTGCTGTTCGAGAGGTCTCGAGTCCTTAAAGACTTATGCCGCTTAGAGCGAGGAGTCGGCTTTGTCCGGCTTAAGGCGTGTATAGTGCCCCGAATTCGGCCCTCGGAATACTAGGGGCTTCACCAAAATTTAAAATTGTAGACTTCTATGGCTAAGTGAGAGTGACAAAGCATTATAGTCTAATTGCCTTGTTCATTGTGCTGAGCACCTCCCTCGAAGGACCCAACAATGGGAACAAGAGTGCTCAGATTTATCCCGAACACCCCAGCACTTGTGGCATGGGGGCAGAAGCCGACGACTGGCCATCTCTCATATTTAATAAACAGTCGCACAGAAGGTAATATTTTAAATACAAACAAGCGTTGCATAGCGCATATGAACAAGTTTTCATAATACAGGATCACACAAGCAAGTTCATTCAAAAATTACATCATTCGCACACTCGTCCGCCACAAGACGGGCACACTTCAGGACACCCTCATAATGCATTTCGGGGTGGCAATGCTCCTTGCCCTGCGGCGGCCCCTCCTTCACCAGCTTCTCGTCGTCCATCTTGGCCCAGTGCACCTTCACACGGGCAAAAGCCTGGCGTGCACCTTCGATGCAGACGGACCGCTTAATGACTTCCAGCCGTGGGCAGGCATCCACAAGCCGCCTCACCAGGCCGAAGTAGTTGTTGGGAAGGGAGTCGCCAGGCCATATCCGGACTACAAGGCCCCTCATGGCCTGTTCGGCCGCCTTGTGCAGCTCGACCAGTTGCTTCAGCTGGTCGCTCACAGGGATTGGGTGTTCGGTCCCAGTATACTGAGACCAGAACAACTTCTTCGTCAAGCTTCCCTCCTCGGCCTGGTAATACTTCGCGACATCCGACACGCTGCGGGGCAAATCTATGAATGCTCCTGGAGAGCTCCAGACTCAGGTAAGTAACAAGTAATTTACTTTCACATGCTTGCTTTGCATATTGAATGCCTCACCCGCCGCTATCTTCCTCATCGCCTCAATTTCCTGGAGGGATTTTTGGGCTTCAGCCTTGGCATGCTTTGTGCTTTCGAGGGCCACGGCAAGCTCGGACTCTCGAGTCTTCGAGTCAAGCTCCAAATCCTCGTGCTTCTTCATGAGAGCCTGGAGCTCTTGCTGTACCTTGCCTACCCGTGCCTCTTGTTTTTCTCGCTCAGTGCGCTCCTTTGCCGCTTTGTTTTCGGCCTCAGACAGCGCTTGCTTTAGGGTCGCCACTTCGGTCGTGGCCCCTGGCACATCCATGAACCTCTCATTTTGCAACCGCATTATATATATATATATATATATATATATATATATATATATATATATATATATACAAGGCATTACTTACCTTTGTTCTCCTCGAGCTGCCTCTTGGCAAGGCCGAGCTCTTTCTTGGACCGCTCGAGGTTTTGCCTCAGTGCGGTGACCTTCGCAGTCAGTGCGGCAGAGGTCAGGAGTGAACCCTGCATACGCATACAGACATACTTATATTAGACTCCTGTAAATATTATTTGATCCTCTATTCAGCTTTTCTTTGTGAACACCAAACAGAGCATCAGGGGCTACTGTCTATGCGGTAATATTTTCCTATATTTTAAACACTTACCTCAAAGCCTGTTAGAAAGCTGGCACAAGCTTCAGTCAGTCCGCTCTTGGTGGACTGAACCTTCTTGATCACCGCACTCATAATAGTGTGGTGCTCTTCGTCGATGGAAGCGCCACGAAGCACTCCCAGCAGGTTGTCCGGTGCCTCTGGATGGACAGCAGTCACCGGCACGGGCGACTTACCCCTCTTGGAAGGGGGCTGCCTGCCTGAGTCCGGAACCATTGGAGGTTCCAGCGCGGTGTTCGGCTGAGGGCCGAACTTGGAGCCCTTGGGAGTCTCGCTCCCTTTGCGCCTGGAGTCCAGAAGCTCGCCTTGAGGCGCCTCCGGGACTATCTCCACCTGGCTCGGTGCCCCTTGAGACAATACCTTGACATTGTCCGCAGGGCAAGGAGAGGAGGCGGTTGGAAGTGTATCACTATCCATATCCGACGAGTCCAAGGAACCGTTCGATGAAGATACGTCGATACAGGCTCGGCGTTGACTACATGATCATATTCGATGTTAGGAGAAGCAGTGCAATAAAAGTATGCTATGAGTTACTCTGGTATCCGAATACTTATGACTTCGCCAGGGGCTTGGCCCTGAGTAACCACTCATCTTCGCCATCGGTGGCGGTGGTGGAACAGTACGGAAGGAGAGTCCTTCCCTTCTTAGACCCTTCAGCCTCCCCGGTTGGGGCGGCCTTCCTTTTCTTGTCTCCCCCGGCTGGAGGGGGAGAGTCTTCATCTTCCTCCTCCTCGTTTTCATGGAGGAGTGCGTCTCAAAGTTATCGGACGATGAGTCCGCTACCACCTGGCGCCGGGAACTCTTTCGGGTTCCCTTGGCCTTCTTCTTGGTGTTCTCCAGCACCTCATAAGGAGCTGGAGTCCGCATCTCTGCCAGGAGAGCGTCTACAGGGTTTTCGGGCAGAGGGGCCAGATAGTTAATCTGCTCTGATGTCTCCACCTAGTCCTGTCAAAGGCATGGGAGCTCAGACCCCGCACATGGTTAAGCTATGGGAAATAAATACCCTACCAGATGTACAGAACTTACCGGATTCGCAGGGCGCTTCGCGCTTAGTCCGCGGTCCTCGGTAAGAGAAGGAGGGACCTCAGCGCCCTTGAACAGCACCTTCCAGACGTCCTTATGTGTCGTGTCGAAGAGCTCGCGTAGAGTCTGGTGCTGGGCTGGGTCAAACTCCCATAAGTTGAAAGTCGTTGTTGACACGGGAGGATCCAGCGAAAGAGCATGACCTGGACTATGTTGACAAGCTTAAGTTTCTTGCTTATCATGTTCCGGATACACTTCTAAAGACCGTCCAGCTCCATCGATGATCCCCAGGATAGGACCTTCTCCTCCCAGGAAGTGAGCCGCGTGGGGATTCCGGATCGAAACTCGGGGGCTGCCACCCAGTTGGTGTCACGCGGCTCGGTGATGTAGAACCACCCCGATTGCCACCCCTTTATGGTCTCCATGAAGGAGCCCTGGAGCCACGTAACGTTGGGCATTTTGCCCACCATGGCTCCGCCGCATTCCACTTGTTGGCCGCCTACTACCTTCGACTTGATATTGAAGGTCTTCAGCCATAGGCCGAAGTGGGGCCGCATGCGGAGGAAAGCCTCACACACGACGATGAACGCCGAGATGTTGAGGATGAAATTCGGGGCCAGATCATGAAAGTCCGGCCCATAATAGAAGATAAGGCCGCAGACGAATGGATGGAGGGGAATCCCCAGTCCGCGGACGAAGTGGGGGAGGAAAACGACCCCTTCGTGAGGTTCCGGGGTGGGGACGATCTGCCCCGTGGCTGGCAGCCGGTGCGAGATATCCGCGGCTAAGTATCTGGCCCCATGTAGTTTCTTGATGTGTCCCTCCGTGACGTAGGAGACCACCCACTTGCCTCCCGCTCCGGACATGTTTGGAGAGAGTTGAGGAGAAGGATGTGGACTTGGGCGCTGGGGCTTGAGTGCGCAAGAATGGATGAGCAAGGAGGAAGAAGGCGTGGGTAGAAAAATGTGAAACCTTATCCCTTTATAAGGGCGGACGAAACTATGCGCCCCCACCAGCCTAGTAAAACTCGCTTATCCCCAAGCGCCGTAATTGATGGCGCGGTTGGGTTACCCACGTCCGTATTGATGGGAATCCCGTAATAAGGGGACACGATCTCTGCTTCGACAAGACGTGCCGAGGAAACAGCCTCGCGAAATACGCTGAGATAGGTTACGAAAAACGATTCGAATAAAGAGCTGGCTGTGGTGTGATGTCATACTACGGGGTACGTCAGCAAATTAGATTTGTGTAAATGTTATTCCCTCTACGGTGGTATGTGGAACTTATTTTGCAGAGCTAGACACGATCCTCGTATTCAAAGATCTTCTATGAAGTATTCGGATGAGGAACCCGCCTTGCAATGCAGAAGACAATCTGCTCGCCGAACTTATCGTCATTGAAGCCTGGTTTAGGGGCTACTGAGGGAGTCCTGGATAAGGGGGTATCCAGACAGCCGGATTATATCCTTTGGCCGGACCGTTGGACTATCAAGATACAAGATTAAAGACTTCGTCCCGTGTCCGGATGGGACTCTCCTTGGCGTGGAAGGCAAGCTTGGCAATACGGATATGTAAATCTCCTTCCTTGTAACCGACTCTGTGTAACCCTAGCCCCCTCCGGTGTCTATATAAACCGGAGGGTTTTAGTCCGTAGGACAACATACAATCATACCATAGGCTAGCTTCTAGGGTTTGGCCTCTCTGATCTCGTGGTAGATCAACTCTTGTACTACTCATATTATCAAGAATAATCAAGCAGGACGTAGGTTTTTACCTCCATCAAGAGGGCCCAAACCTGGGAAAAACATCGTGTCCCTGCCTCCTGTTACCATCCGCCTAAACGCACAGTTCGGGACCCCTTACCCGAGATCCGCCGGTTTTGACACCGACAGTGACCTAAGCAATAAATTAAATGCCCTTTTTAATTTATAAAATTGGCAACTAATCCAAAAGCCTTCCAACCTTTTTTTGTGGCAGTGCACAATAATTCTAGGAAATTGTTTTGACCAGTAGCATATATTTGCAAAGTCAATTGTGGCTATAAGAAAATGCAAAGGCTACTAATAAAAAAAGAGAAAAGAAAAAGGAAAAGAAAAGGAGAAGGGGTGGGAGAGCCCCTAGCCTACCCTTGGGCTTCGGCCCATCCCAGCAGGTCGGCCCACCTACCCCTCCCCTGTCACTCTCCCCTCCCCTTGTTCAACCGACTGAGTGCGCGCGCCCGCGCGTCACCGCCGAACCACCTCGCCGTTGACGAGGAGGATAAGTTCGACCCCTCCCGTCTCCCTCTCCCTCTCCTTCGTTCTGGAGAGGAGGCCGACGCGGTCGCCGCCGTTCCTCGCCCGTCCTCGCGGCCACCGGGACTCGTTCACCTCGCCGACCTGTCCAGCAGCCCCGCCGTTGTCGACTACCTCTTCCCCGTCCACGAGCGCAAGCTGGGGAGCACCACAGTCCGCGGATCGAGCCGCCCCCTTCCGCCTCGGTCGCCGGCGATCTCCCTCCTCTCTGACGCCCCGGCAGCTACTAAACCACCAAAGGCCACCTTGCGTGCCGCTAGGTGAGCTACCTCCCTCCTCTACCCTCTAGCTCCTCTAGCTCGCGCTGTAGCTAGCTCATCGTCGTGCCCGAGCTCTGGTCGCCGCTTTGTACCTCGTCATCATGGCCACAGCTGCCGTCACGCTCGCGCAAGCCCACGGTCGAGTTCCTGGCGCTCCCAGGAGCCAAACCAGCACGCGCACGAGCCTCCCCGAGCCCTGTGTCGATGAACCTGAGCTCACCCATAACGGCTGGCCGCTCCATCTCGTCGTCGGCGTCAATTCCGGCCTCCCCTGCTGCGGCCGAGGCCACTGATCGATGAAGCGTTTGATGCCCGTTTGAACGCACCCACGAACGCCTGAAACCGAGCCCCGTAGCACGATTCCGGGCAACTCCGGTGAGGCGCCGCCATTGTTTTGGTCGCCGGAGTCACTCCGGCGCCGGCCGCCGATGTGGTTGGCCTGGGGCCACCCCAGAGCCACTGCCAGTGGGCCCCGTGGGTCCCAGTTGACTGGGTTAACCCAGTCAACTGCTGACGAGGCAGCCAGTGCCACTGACACGCAGGCCCCACTGCCTATATTAATTAATTAAAAATTTTAAATATCTAAAACCTAATTAGTTACTAATTAGAGACAGACATGTGGGGCCCAGTAGCTATTTAACCTTAGTTTAGTTTAATATAAACTATGTTAATTACAGTGGCTGACATGTGGGCACCACCTATCTGGTTTGACTGGTCATCCGACCTGTTGACCTGCTGATGTCAGCATTGCATCATGCTGATGTCATATTTCCCTTTCTGTTGATTTAATTAATTTCGGAAAATACTTTAATCTTTAGAAAATTCATAGAAATTAAACCGTAACTCGGATGAAATTTTTTTCTATATGAAAGTTGCTCAGAAAAATCCCATGAATCCGAATACGCGGTCCATTCACCTGTCACATGCCCCTAGCATGCTGAACATGGAACCGTCCCCTCTCTTTCATCTGTCCGGAATTCATCTAACGCCGGGGATTCATCCTCGGATGTGTATCCCCTCCGTCTGCAACGTGTAGTACTACGTTAGCACAACCCTAGCTCTGCATGTCGTCTTGTAATGTTTAGTGTCGGTGTCAAAACCGGCAGATCTCGGGTAGGGGGTCCCGAACTGTGCGTCTAGGCGGATGGTAACAGGAGGCAGGGGACACAATGTTTTACCCAGGTTCGGGCTCTCTTGATGGAGGTAAAACCCTATGTCCTGCTTGATTAATATTGATGATATGGGTAGTACAAGAGTAGATCTACAACGAGATCAAGGAGGATAAACCCTATAAGCTAGCCCATGGTATGATTGTTCTTCGTCCTACGGACTAAAACCCTCTGGTTTATATAGACAACGGAGAGGGCTAGAGTTACACAGAGTCGGTTACAATGGTAGGAGATCTATATATCCGTATCGCCAAGCTTGCCTTCCACGCCAAGGAAAGTCACTTCCGGACACGGGACGAAGTCTTCAATCTTGTATCTTCATAGTCCAGGAGTCCGGCCAAAGATATAGTCCGGCTATCCGGACACCCCCTAATACAGGACTCCCTCACTTAGTGATGCTATGTTGCTTTATATTTACTATTTCTTCCCCTTCTTCTCTTCGGTAGACCCCGAGACCGATGTTGCCCCTGTGAACGACTACGTCGACGACGACCCCTCCTTGCCAGAGCAACCAGGCAAGCAAACCCTCCTTGAGCATTCTGATATCGCCCATTTCTTTCCCTCTCATGCTTGCATTAGAATTGCTACTGCTTTCTGTATGATCCTACTCTGATGCATAGCCTATTGTTGTTACCAGCTTTCATACCTTACCTACTTATCCTAAACTGCTTAGTATAGGTTGGTTAGAGATCCATCAGTGACCCCACCTTGTCCCACTTGCCCCGCTTTATGTTCAATGACTCAATCAACATGATCGACGTCCAGGCCCCGACACCGCACATCACCCCCTAGTTGTACGACACTACAGACTTACTCTCGAGTGCCGAGGGTGAACCTCATACATCACTCCTGATGAGATCTCTGTAGTGTAGCTATTCGGTCGTGATCATTGAGGGTGATTTCCTCCTTAACCACTTCCGTTACGGCTCTGTCGTGCATCCCCTCAAGTGTGAACCTCGAGGGTGGATCCTCTTATGTTCACCTTGATGACAACATCGAGTGGAATTCACCGGGGGTGATTCCTTGGGTTTTCCCCTTGGTGTTAGACACACAGTTACTATGGTTGCTATGAATTTGCACTGTGACATGTTACTAAAGACAGGTCGGCCCTGAGGGGTACCCGCGCGAGCTTAATAGCGAGTGATGTGGAGTCGGGTTGTCCTAGAAGGTGCCCGCGAGATACTTACGAGGCGTGGTCGGGCATTCTTAGCCCTAGCCGCAAGTACTCGAGATGGGGCGACGGGGTCACATCGTTCGTGAGTCTCTGCTCATTACCGCGTGCTTGTAATCCACAACGATTTGGATATTTGATCCGGGGGGCCTTTGGCCTGATAGCACTAAACTTCACGTGGGCATTGTATGGGTGTTCTGCGTCGTATGCATCAGCCGAAGCTTAATAGATGTTAGCGACTGAGCAGCGCGCGCCGGGTTGGACTGCGTAAGCACCTGCCTTGTTTAAGGAGGTAGCTAGGTCTGCTCACCGACCGCCCTCGCAATGTGCAGGAGTTCCCGGGGCGATGACCCATGTCCCCTGGGGGCATAGGTTTAGTCCGGCGTGCTGACCTCTCTATTAAGCCTAGGTCGGGTTGCGGCGTATTGTTTGGCCGAGGCCGGGTGAGGGAGTCCTGGATTAGGGGGTCTCCGGACAGCCGTACTATATCCTTTGGCCGGACTGTTAGACAATGACGATACAAGAATGAAGACTTCATCTTGTGTCCGGATGGGACTCTACTTGGCGTGGAAGGCCAGCTAGGCAATACGGATATGGATATCTCCTCCATTGTAACCGACCTTGTGTAACCCTAACCCTCTCCGGTGTCTATATAAACCGAAGGGTTTTAGTCCGTAGCACAACAACCACAACATACAATCATACCATAGGCTAGCTTCTAGGGTTTAGCCTCTCCGATCTCGTGGTAGATCTACTCTTGTACTACCCATATCATCAATATTAATCAAGCAGGACGTAGGGTTTTACCTCCATCAAGAGGGCCCGAACCTGGGTAAAACATCGTGTCCCCTGCCTCCTGTTACCATCCGGCCTAGACGCACAGTTCGGGACCCCCTACCCGAGATCCGCCGGTTTTGACACCGACACCGGGCATGACCCAGGAAAGTGTGTCCGGCCGGAGTTAATCGAGCATGCTGGGTAAGTTGGTGCACCCCTGCAGGGAAGAAAACATCTATCGATAGCCTGTCCGATGGTAACAGACACTTCGAGTTGTATCCTGATCGATACAACTAGAACTAGATACTTGTGATGAGAAATGGATATGAGAAATGGATAGTATGGCTCTGGGATTGCTTTCTCGCTGGGAGTCGAGAAAGGATCTCTGGCCGAGGTTGATAACACTACTACTTTACATTATGTTGATTTGTACTCTCCTAGATGCTTGAAGATGCTTGAAGATGCTAGTCTTCGATAGGCTAGGCTTTCCCCTTCCCTTCTGGCGTTCTGCATTTTAGTCCACAGTTACAACCCTTTCCTTTGATACAGATGCATACTTAGTTTAGATCTGATGTAAGTCTTGCGAGTACTTTGGATGAGTACTCACGGTTGCTTTACTACTTCTTTTTTCCCCATACCCGATTGTTGCGACCAGATGACGGATCCCAGGAGCCAGACGACGCCACTGATGACTACTACTACCCGGAGGATGCCTACTACTACGTGAAGACCGCAGACGACTAGGAGTAGTTAGGAGGCTCCCAGGCAGGAGGCCTTGCCTTTTCGATCGTTGTTGCTTTTATGCCAGCCTTCTTAAGGAAATCTTGTCTAACTTATGTCTGTACTCAGATATTGTTGCTTCTACTGACTCTTGTGTATTCAAGCTTATGTATTCGAACCCTCGAGGCCCCTGGCTTGTAATATAAAGCTTGTATTATTTTAATTTGTGTCTAGAGTTGTGTTGTGATATCTTCCCATGAATCCTTGATCTTGATCGTACACATTTGCGTGTATGATTAGTGTACGATTGAATTGAGTGCGTCACAGCATATCTTTTGTAGAAATAATTAAACTCTCATGCTTCACTTATAACTATTTAGAGAGTCATCAGGAATTGATCATTCACATGGTTAGTCATAAAATCCTACATAAAAATTGTAGATCGTTGAATATGATATGTTTGGTTCTTTGCAATAGTTTTGTGATATATAGATGGTGATATTAGAGTCATGCTTGTGAGTAATTGTGGATTGGTAGAAATACTTCTGTTAAGGTTTGTGATTCCCAAAGCATGCATGTATGGGAACCGTTATGTGACAAAGTCGGAGCATGATTTGTTTTTGATTGTCTTCCTTACGAGTGGCAGTTGGGGACAAGCTATGGTATTTTCCTACCAATCTATCCCCCTAGGAGCATGCATGTAGTACTTTGTTTCCATTGCTAATAGATGTTTACAATAAGTATGTGAGTTCTTTCTGACTAATGTTGAGTCCATGGATTATACGCACTGTCACCCTTCCATCATTACTTTGGTACCGTGCATTGCCCTTTCTCACCTCGAGAGTTGGTGCAAACTTCGCCGGTGCATCCAAACAACATGATATGATACGCTCTATCACACATAAGCCTCCTTATATCTTTCTCAAAACAGCCACCATACCTACCTATCATGGCATTTCCATAGCCATTCTGAGATATATTGCCATGCAACTTCCATCATATCATCATATACATGACTTGAGCATTCATTGTCATATTGCTTTGCATGGTCGTAAGATAGCTAGCATGATGTTTTCATGGCTTGTTCGTTTTTTGATGTCATTGCTATGCTAGATCATTGCAAATCCTGGTACACCGCCGGAGGCACTCATATAGAGTCATATCTTTGTTCTAGTATTGAGTTGTAATATTAGGTTGTAAGTAAATAAAAGTGTGATGATCATCATTATTAGAGCATTGTCCCAGTGAGGAAAGGATGATGGATACTATGATTCCCCCACAAGTCGGGATGAGACTCCGAATGAAAAAAAAGAGCCAAAAAAAGAGAAAACAAAAAATGAGAGAAAAAGAGAGAAGGGTCAATGCTATTATCCTTTTACCACACTTGTTCTTCAAAGTAGCACCATGTTCTTCATAGAGAGAGTCTCCTATGTTGTCACTTTCATATACTAGTGAGAATTTTTTATTATAGAACTTGGCTTGTATATTTCGATGATGGGCTTCCTCAAATGCTTGAGGTTTCATGAGCAAGAAAGTTGGATGCACACCCACTTAGTTTCATTTGTGAGCTTTCATACACTTATAGCTCTAGTGCATCCGTTGCATGGCAATCCCTACTCCTCGAATTGACATCAATCGATGGGCATCTCCATATCCTGTTGATTAGCCGCGTCGATGTGAGACTTTCTTCCTTTTTGTCTTCTCCACACAACCTCCACAATCATATTCTATTCCACCTATAGTGCTATATCCATAGCTCACGCTCATGTATTGCGTGAAAGTTCAAAAGGCTTGCAAACGTTAAAAGTATGAAACAATTGCTTGGCTTGTCATCGGGGTTGTGCATGATCAAATACTTTCTGTGGTGAAGGTGGAGCATAGCCAGACTATATGATTTTGTAGGGATAACTTTCTTTGGCCATGTTATTTTGCGAAGACATGATTGCTTCATTGGTATGCTTGAAGTATTATTGTCTTAATGTCAAATGATAGACTATTGCTTTGAATCACTCATGTCTTAATATTCATGCCATGATTAGATTATATGATAAAGATTATGCTAGGTAGCATTCCACATCAAAAATTATCTTTTTATCATTTACCTACTCGAGGACGAGCAGGAATAAAGCTTGGGGATGCTGATATGTCTCAATCATATCTATAAATTTTGATTGTTCCATGTCAATATTCTATAGCTTTTACATACTTTTGGCAACAATTTATATGATTTTCTTGGACTAACATATTGATCCAGTGCCAAGTGCAAGTTCCTGTTTGTTGCATGTTTTTTGTTTCACAGAAAATCCATATCAAACGGAGTCCAAACGGGATAAAAACTTACAGATATTTTTTGGAATATATGTGATTTTCGAAAAAAGAATCAACACGAGACGACGCCCGAGGAGTCCACAAGGCAGGGGCGCACCCTGGGCCCTTGTGGCCACTCCGTAATGGGATTGGTGCCCTTCTTTCGCCGCAAGTAAGTTAATATCCGGATAAAAATCGTGTTAAAATTTCAGCCCAATTGGAGTTACGGATCTCTGGGAATTTAAGAAACGGTGAAAGGCTCGAATCAGGGAGCGCAAAAACAGAAGGAAATAGAGAGCTAGATCCAATCTCGGAGGGGCTCTCGCCCGTCGGCCACCATGGAGGCCATGTACCAGAGGGGAAACCCTTCTCCCATCTAGGGGGAAGGTCAAGGAAGAAGGAGAAGGAGGGGCCTCTCTCCCCCTCTCTCCCGGTGGCGCCGGAACGCCGCCGGGGCAATCATCGTGACGACGATCTACACCAACAACTTCGCCGCCGTCATCACCAACTCTCTCCCCCTCTATGAAGTGGTGTAACACCCCTTCTCCCCATTGTAATCTCTACTTGAACATGGCGCACAACGCTATATATTATTTCCCAATGATGTATGGCTATCCTATGATGTTTGAGTAGATCCGTTTTGTCCTGTGGATTCATTGATGATCATGATTGGTTTGAGTTGCATGTTTTATTATTGGTGTTGTCCTATGGTGCTCTCCATGTCGCGCAAGCATGTGGGATCCCCGCTATAGGGTTTGCAATATGTTCATGGTTTGCTTATTGTCTGTGTTGCATGAGTGATAGAAACACAAACACAGATAAGTGGGTTATGGCGTATGGGAATAAAGAGGACTTGGTAATTTAATGATATGGTTGGGTTTTACCTTAATGATATTTAGTAGGTGCGGATGCTTGCTAGAGTTCCAATCATAAGTGCATATGATCCAAGAAGAGGAAGTATGTTAGCTTATGCCTCTCCCTCATATAAATTGCAATAATGATTACCGGTCAAGTTACCAACTGACTAGTGACAAATAACTTTCTTGTGAAAAAATCTCTCTACTAAAACTAACTTAGTTGTTTCCTTATCTAAACAGCCCCTAGTTTTTATTTACATGCTCTTTATTATCTTACAAACCTGTCCTACAAGACCTACAAAGTACTTCTAGTTTCATACTTGTTCTAGGTAAAGCGAACATTAAGTGTGCGTAGAGTTGTATCGGTGGTCGATAGAACTTGATGGAATATTGGTTCTACCTTTAGATCCTTGTTGGGTTCGACACTCTTACTTATCGAAAGAGGCTACACCTGATCCCCTATACTTGTGGGTTATCATTTACCGTCAAGTCTCTTTACTCGTTCTGTAATACAAGATCCCATGACTAACTCATTAGGCACATTGCTTGCAAGATCTTTATGATGTTGTATTACTGAGAGGGCCCATAGATATCTCTCTGTCACACGGAGCGACAAATCCCAGTCTCAATCCATGCCCGCGCAATAGACATCTTCAGAGATACCTGTAGGGTACCTTTGTGATCACCCAGTTACGAAGTGACGTTTGGATACACACTAAGTATTCCTTCAGTGTTAGGGATCTGCACGATCTCATGGTCTAAGGAACAGATACTTGACATGATGAAAGTTGTAGCAAATAACTAAACGATCTGATGAAAAGCTTATGATTGGGTCTTGTCCATCACATCATTCTCCTAATGATGTGATCCCGTTATCAAATGACAACTCATGTCTATGGTTAGGAAACCTTAACCATCTTTGATCAACGAGCCAGACTAGAAGAGGCATACTAGGGACACTGTGTAGTTTATGTATTCACACATGTATTTAAGATTCCGATCAATACAATTCTAGCATGAATTATAAACATTTATCATGAATGGGAAATATTATAATAACCAATTTATTATTGCCTCTAGGGCATATTTCCAACAGTCTCCCACATGCACTAGAGTCAATAATCTTGTTCACATCGCCATGTGATTAACACCCAATGAGTTATGGGTTTTGGTCATGTTTTGCTTGTGAGAGAGGATTTATTCAACGCGGCTGCTACATTTAGATCAGTGTGTACTTTGCAAATCTGTATGGCATACTGTAAATGTTGCTACCACGCTCCACTTGGAGCTATCCCAAATGACTGCTCCACTATACGTATCTAGTTTTCCACTCAGGGTCATCTCGATCGCTGTCAAAGCTTGCATCGACATAACCCTTTATGAAAAACTCTTTATCACCTCCATAACCAATAAACATTTCCTTAATCCTCTTTGGGGACCTAAGGATAATTTTGACCGCGGTCCAGTTATCCACTCCTGGATCACTCTTCTAACCCCTTGCCAGACTCATGGCCAGGCACTCATCAGGTATGGTACACGGCATGGCATAGGGGACGACTTTCATCATTTCTCTTTCTTTTGTTGTGGTCGAGCCTTGAGTCTTACTCAACTTCACACCTTACAATATAGGAAAGAACTCCTTCTTTGACTAATCCATTTTGAACTCCTTCAAAATCTTGTCAAGGTATGTGCTCTATGAAAATCTTATCAGGCGTCTTGATCTATCTCTATAGATATTCATACCCATCATTTCCAATCAACAATATGTCAGCCACATATACTATCAGAAATGCTATAGAGCTCTCACTCACTTTCTTATAAATACAAGTTTCTTCATAAACTTTGTATAAACCCATCAGCTTTGATCACCTCATCAAAGCGTATATTCCAACTCCGAGATGCTTGCACCAGTCCATAGATGGATCGCTGGAGCTTGCATACCTTTTTAGCATCCTTAGAATCCACAAAACCTTTAGGTTGCATCATATACAACTCTTCTTAAGGAAAGCGGTTTTCACATCCATCTGCTAGATTTCATAATTGCAAAATGCAATAATTGCTTACATAATTCTAACAGACTTAAGCATCGCTGCGGGTGAGAAAATCTCATCGTATTCAACTCCTTGAACTTGTCGGAAACCCTTTGTGACAGGTCGAGCTTTATAAATGGTGACATTACCATCACCATCCATACTTTGTGACGAGTCTACGGGTGAGAAAGTATCATCGTAGTCAACTCCTTGAACTTGTCAGAACCCCTTTGCGATAAGTCTACAAGATCCATTTATTCTCAATATCTTGCCGATCATGGGGCAAGTCCACCAAAGTCCATACTTTGTTCTCATACATGGTTCCTATCTCGGATTTCATGGCCTCAAGCGATAAGTCGGAATCTGGGCTCATCATAGCTTCTTCATAGTTAGTAGGTTCGTCGTTGTCCAACAACATTATTTCCAGGACTGGATTACCGTACCACTCTGGTGCGGAACGTACCCTGGTCGACCTATGAATTTCAGTAGTAACTTGATCTGAAGTTTCATGATCATGATCATTAGCTTCCTCTTCGGTTGGTGTAGGCATCACGGGAACTACTTTCTGTGATGTGCTACCTTCCAATTCGAAAGAACGTACAATTACCTCATCAAGTTCTACTTTCCTCCCACGCACTTCTTTTGAGATAAACTCCTTCTTGGGAAAGGACCCATTCTTGGAACCAAAGATCTTACCTTCGAATCTATAATACAAGGTATACCAAATGGTCTCTTTAGGGTATTATATGAAGACACACTTCTCCGCTTTGGGTTCGAGCTTATCAGGCTGAAGCCTCTTGACATAAGCGTCACATCCCCAAACATTAGAAATGACAACTTAATTAGGTATCTTGCCAAACCATAATCCATACTGTGTCGTCTCAACGGATTTAGACGGTGCCCCATTTAAAGTGAATGTGGTTGTCTCTAATGCATAACCCCAAAATGATAGTGGAAAATCTGCAGAAGACATCATAGAACGCGACATATCCAATAAAGTATGATTATGACGTTCGGATACACCATTACGCTGTGGTGTTCTAGGTGGTGTGAGCTGTGAAACAATTTCACATTGTCTTAAATGAGCGCCAAACTCGTAACTCAAATATTCACCTCCACGATCAGATCGTAGAAACTTTATTTTCTTGTTACGATGATTCTCCACTTCACTCTAAAATTCCTTGAACCTTTTCAAATGTTTCAGACTTGTGTTTCATTAAGTAAATATACCCATATCTACTCAAATCATCTCTCAAGGTAAGAAAATAACGATACCCACTGTGTGCTTCAACACTCATCAGACTGCATACATCGGTATGTATTATTTCCAATAAGTCACTAGCCCACTCCATTGTTCCGGAAAATGGGGTTTTTGTCATCCCATAAGGCATGGTTCACATGTCTTGAGTGAATCATAATCAAGAAATTCCAAAAGTCCATCAACATGGAGTTTCTTTTTGTGCTTTACACCAATATGACCAAAGCGGTAGTGCCGCAATTGTGTGGTACTATCATCATTAACTTTGCATATTTTGTCATCAGTATTATGAATATGTGTATCACCATGATCGAGAGTCAACAAGTAACCATTAACAAAGGATGCATGATCATAAGAGACATTACTCATATAAATATAATAACCATTATTCTCCGACTTAAATGAATAACCGTCTTGTAATAAACAATATCCATATATAATGTTTATGCTCAACGCAAGCACCAAATAACCATTATTTAGGTTTAATACTAATCCAGAAGGTATTATGAGCATGCCGATGGTGATCATATCAACCTTGGAGACACATCCAACACTCATCGTCACCTCGCCCTCAGCTAGTCTTCGTTAATCCGCAGCTCCTGCTTTGAGTTACTAATATTAGCAACTGAATCTACAAGCACTAGTGAGGTACACATCAATAACGTGTATATCAAATATACCTTTGTTGACATTGCCAACCCTCTTATCTGCCAAGTGAGGGAGTCCTGGACTAAAGGGTCCTCGGGGCTTCCGGCTTGTTGGACATGGGTCGGACTATTGGGCCATGAAGATACAAGATAGAAGACTTTCTCCCATGTTCGGATAGGACTCTCCTTTGCGTAGATGGCAAGCTAGGCAGGCGGATGTACTATTTCGTTTCTATGTAACCGACTTTGTACAACCCTAGTCCCCTCTGGTGTCTATATAAACCGGAGGGTTTAGTTCATAGGGACAATCATAATCAAATAGGCTAGACTTCTAGGGTTTTAGCCATTACGATCTGGTGGTAGATCAACCCTTGTAACCCCCAATACTCATCAATATTAATCAAGCAGGATGTAGGGTTTTACCTCCATCAAGAGGGCCTGAACCTGGGTAAACATTGTGTCCCCTATCTCCGGTTACCATCAACCTCAGACGCAAAGTTCGGGACCCCCTACCCGAGATCCACTGGTTTTGACACCGACATTGGTGCTTTCATTGAGAGTTCCGTTGTGCCGTCATCAGAAGGTTTGATGGCTCCATCCATCATCTACAACAACACTGCCAGGGGGATGTCTTTCTCCCTGGCCAGATCTTCGCATTTGGCGTCTTCGCACTACGGGCCAACTCGCTCGGCCACCTAGAGCAGATCGATAGCTACGCCTCTGGCCGTCAGGTCAGGTTCGGAAGCTTGAACTACGTCGCTGATATCCGCGGAGACTTGATCTTCGACGAATTTGAGCCCATGGTAGCCGCTCCCTACCATCACGATGAACATGACCTAGATCTGTCGTCGGACTATACCCAAGAGATTGCGCCTGTAAGCACTCTAGCCATAGATCCGGATCACCTTGCGCCATCCGAAGATGGGAGGCTTGACCCCACCACAGAAGCTGCAGACTTAGCGGCGTTGGAGCCGCACACAGACCCCACCTCGAGTGGGATCTGCGTCACCGGACCCCCTGATCCTTCTCTGGTCACTGGCCCCGAACTGCGTGCATCCGCATCTGTCGAGCCTTACCCGGCGATGATCGTCGAACTCAGTTCCGCGGACATCTTCCGGCACTCACCTCTAGGCGACGTGCTAAACTCACTAAAAAAACCTCTCTTTAGGAGGGGACTCACAGCCGAATTGTATTCGGTTTGAACTGGGGGATGATGACGGGGAATTTCGCTTCCCGCCCACCTCCCACTTAATAGCCACTATCGTAGATCTAACCGACATGCTCGACTACGACTCCGGAGACATCGACTGTATGGACGACGATTGTAACACCCACGATGCGGCTATATCTCCCACGTGTCGGAGCACGACTTAGAGGCATAACCTCATAGTAGGCAATGTCGCAAGAGGCGTAATCTTTACACATCCCATGTACTGAATAAGAAAGGGATAAAGAGTTGGCTTACAATCGCCACTTCACACAATACATAAATATAGCATTACATCATCCAGATACAATCAAGGTCCGACTACGGAACCAAAATAAAGACAACCCCAAATGCATAGGTCCCGATCGCCCCAACTGGGCTCCACTACTGATCAACTGGAAACGAAACAACACAAGGAACACGATCTTCATCGAACTCCCACTTGAGCTCAGCTGCGTCATCTGCACTGGTATCAACGGCACCTGCAACTGGTTTTGGAAGTAATCTGTGAGTCACGGGGACTCAGCAATCTCACACCCGCGAGATCAAGACTATTTAAGCTTATGGGTAGGAAAAGGTAGTGAGGTGGAGCTGCAGCAAGCACTAGCATATATGGTGGCTAACTTACGCAAATGAGAGCGAGAAGAGAAGCAAAGCACGGTCGTGAACTAGAAGTGATCAAGAAGTGATCCTGAAACTACTTACGTTCCAGACTCCGCCGGAAAGACACCATCATGGCTACACATGCAGTTGATGCATTTTAATTAAGTAAAGTGTCAAGTTTTCTACAACCGGACATTAACAAATTCCCATCTGCCCATAACCGCGGGCACGACTTTCGAAAGTTCAAAACCCTGCAGGGGTGTCCCAACTTAACCCATCACAAGCTCTCACGGTCAACGAAGGATATTCCTTCTCCCAGGAAGACCCGATCAGACTCAGAATCCCGGTTACAAGACATTTCGACAATGGTAAAACAAGACCAGCAAAGCCGCCCGAATGTGCCGACAAATCCTGATAGGAGCTGCACATATCTCGTTCTCAGGGCACACCGGATTGTCCAAACTTCCGGTAGGCCAACCCAGAGTTGCCCCTGGTGGCCAACGGCGGCAGACAGGTTGGACCAACACTAAGAGGAGCACTGGCCCGGGGGGGTTAAATTAAAGATGACCCTCGGGCTCCAGAAACCCAAGGGAAAAAAGGCTAGGTGGCAAATGGTAAAACCAAGGTTGCGCCTTGCTGGAGGAGTTTTATTCATGGCAAACTGTCAAGGGGTTCCCATTATAACCCAACCGCGTAAGGAATGCAAAATCAAGGAACATAACACCGGTATGACGGAAACTATGGCGGCAAGAGTGGAACAAAACACCAGGCATAATGCCGAGCCATCCACCCTTTAAGAAATATATAGATGCATTAATATAAACAAGAGATATTGTGATATCCCAACATATCCATGTTCAAACATGGAAGAAACTTCAACTTCACCTGCAACTAACAACGCTATAAGAGGGGCTGGGCAAAGCGGTAACATAGCCAAACAACGGTTTGCTAGGAAAGGTGGGTTAGAGGCTTGACATGGCAATATGGGAGGCATGATATATCAAGTGGTAGGTATCGCGGCATAGCAATAGATCGAGCAACTAGCAAGCAAAGATAGAAGTGATTTCGAGGGTATGGTCATCTTGCCTAAGATCCCGCAAGGAAGAAGAACGAGTCCATGAAGAATTCAAACGGACGTAGTCGAATGAATCCTCACAAACGCGGCGTTATAGGAACTAACCCGAAGAAGCAATACTGGAAAGAAGCAAACAACATAGTAAACAACCATCACATGAACATGGCATGATGCACAACCAAGTATGATGCATGTCTGGTTTAATGAGGCATGGCATGGCAAAGTGCACAAACAACACTACAAGTTAAGTGGAGCTCAATATGCATCGGGATGCATATTGACAAAACACCACATCCCATTATTTAGTTCAATCTCGTTATGTACCCAACAATATTAAATGTTCTTAACATGGCAAGGGGTGAAGCAAATGAAAACTACCTATCTAGGCAAGTTTAAATGAGGCCGGAACAACAAGCATCAAGTCCGGAAAAAATCCTCATGAGCGTATTATAGATTTGGTACTGTTCTGCCCTAAATACAATTTTAGAGTTATTAAACATGGAAAGTAATGACACCATGTCAAACTAGGCATTTTTCTACCCCATTTACATATAAAGTTTATTAAATTTGGAGTTGTGGTTATTAAGTTATGAATTAAATCATTTTATCAAGGCAATAGGCAAAATAAACACAAACAACATTTTAGACATTTTAAACATGATTTAAAGTTGGATATTATAATTCTAGATGAAAATCTAAGCATTTTTCATATATAAGGTTTTTACATATGCTGCATAGATTGTGAGTTATTAAATGCATGGAGTCTACGGGGTTCTCTGCAAATCTGTCAAACACTGGAAAAATTAGCTAAATTCGTCCCGAGGAAAAATAATACTATATGGGCCAAATCTTGTTGGCCCAACAGCAAGAGGGGATCTGGAGGGGCTGCTCACATCGGGCCTTGGCCCAGCTGATGGAGAAGGGAGGCCTGCAGGGGCGTGCAGCTGGGCCTCGGGATCTGACTGGAGAGGCCTGGGCCTCAGCGCCCTGCTGGGCCGCGACGAGGCACAAGGCGAGGTCGGCCTAGGCACTCGATCGGGAAACACCAGCGGCTGGTCCACGTGCAGGGGCGCCCGTACGGGCGGATCGAGCAAGCAGCAGCGCTGTTCGTCCTCCTTGGTCGAGGCCGAGGCGAAACAGGGGATGACGGGAGGGCTTGAGCGGATGAAGGAGGTCCGGAGGGGGCGCGGGTCTTGGCGCACGGAGGAGGTGCTGGACGAGCCGGGAACGACGTGGGGGAAGGGGACGCAGTGCTGGTGCAGGGCACGACCTGGTGGCGCTGGTTGCCGGCGGTGGTGGCGCAAGGGGACGATGACGAGCGCTCCTGCTCGGGGCCTCGAGCAGCTACACAATCCATTCGGGATCGAGGGAAGATGTGGCTTGCGCTGGTTGGTGGGCTGGATCAGGAGGGGATCCCGATGGGGATGTGGGAGATGAGTGTGGCGGCGGCGGCAGGGACAAGTCCCTAGATTTTAGGGTTTGCCCAAAATAGGCTATTGGTTGATCTATAAATAGCAAAAGGGCTAAGTTTAGGGTCATTTGGACCCTCCGATCTTAATCGGACGGTCTCGGATAAATAGGCTAGGGAGATCAAATAAGAAAACGGAGACGTTTTGTAGATGTTTGGGGATGATCCGGACACATCGGTAGCGACAGTCCGAGTCGGGTTCGGGACAGCTTTCGGACGCGCGCATGAAGAGAGCCACGGGCTGACGAGAGATCTTAGGTTGCGTGGCGGTAGGTAGTGAACTGTGTAGATGGTCTAGAGAGGAAAGAGAGGGAAAGCCCGGCAACAGTTTTCAGAGACCGAAAACGTCCGACGATACACCGACTATAATGTCGCTATAGTTATCCGTTGGGGCATCAAACGGACTCCGAATGCGATGAAACTTGGTAGGCGGCCTACTAACAATAAAACAACACCACACGCCAACTTTCAACCCATTCCGAGAACATTTTCCGGCCAATTATAAAATAATATTTTGGACATGCCGCGAGCGTGTGCAAGTGTGGTTGGGCTCAGAACAGACAACGGACGGAACTGGGGGAACCCGGACGGATGCAAGTTTTCAAAACATGATGATGCAATGCACATGATGACATGACAAAGATGCAACACGCAAACGAATGACAAGGCAACAACAGCGAATAACTGGAAGACACCTGGTGCATCGGTCTCGGGGCGTCACAACACTCCACCACTACGAGAGGATCTCGTCCCGAGAACTAGGATGGCACCGAGGAAAACGGAAGAGGAAGGGGAAAAGGTAAAGCTAAGTTGCTTCTTCGAAAAATGAGTGAAACCAAAGGAACCTTGAGAGGTTGAAGAAATTGAAAGAAAGAAAACAACAAAGATGAACAAAGTTGAAAACACTCTATTAGAAAAGAGGAACAAGGAACATTACTAGAACCTTGTAGGTTGAAAGACATAAGAAAAGGGATGCAATGGACAAGAAGTACATGCAAGCACTCCGGTAGAACGAGATGTACAAGGAACGATAAGGATCAAATATGACAAGACTCCGGTTGAAAATGGAAGGTATAGAATATGAGCTTGGCAAAAAGGAAGGCACTTGGATGAGACTCTGGTTAGAAAAGGAATGATAGACACAACACTCTAGTTAAAACAAGATAGAGAAGGAATAAGAATGATATCATTTGGACAACACTCTGACTGTAATTGGAAGGAATTGAACATGATCTTGACAAACAAGATGATGGGTTGATGAGAGCAACAACATAATGCCTCCGGAACAAACGAAAGAATGGAATTAAAGGAATGGAGTAGAAAACAACATCTTCTACCTCAAATGAGCTTGCAAAGGCATCCTTAGGAGAAGGGTCAAATGGAGATGTTGGAAAACCTACAACGAAAAGAGTAAGTTTGTTGTGGGCTTATGGAAAACATCTTGAAACTATGAGGTGAAATTCTGCCACTAACGAAAACAATAGATTGGATTGATGTCAACAAGGAGACGAGAAGCTTATTTCACGGGGAGGATAAATGAAGAACTTGGGTTATTTATAAGCACCATAAATAGCAAGAATCCTTAGGGAAAGCTTTAGGTGAAATATAACCCAGGATAACTCCACTGAAGAGATTAATGGATTTAAACTACCTCATTCTTGATAAATTTTGAATCATGAAACACGAAGGGAAATTATCAAGAATGACATAACACCACCTCAGAATATAAGATAGGAAGAACTGCACTCCAGATTGCAAGATGAAGAAAACTTGAGCTCCTCTGAAAATAATCTCAATGAACACTTCGAGAAGGAATTAAATCCTTGATGAACCATCATGAAGAACCTCCATGAAGAACTCTGATAATAAAAGAATGATTAAAAAGAAGTGAAGGATGAAAAGAATAAGATTGCAGCCTCGCAATGATTAAAATGGATCTTTGTGATGATGAGAGCTTCGAACTCTGGGAAAAGAAAAGATGAACCAATAGAAATCAAGAATTTTGATGAACCTCCGGAATAAGGAATTAATCACTTGGATGAAACTAAAATAAGAATTACATTATGCTTATCCATCATCAATTAAATTGATGACAATCAACGGATTTGGCATACTACTTATTCTCGTTGAAAGGATTAAGATAGATATAGCGCAAACTTGAGAAGGTCTTCAACGAACCACCGGTAGGATTGAAACAACGAATGAATTGATATGATAACCAAGGAAGAGAATGTTGAACGAACCACCGTAAGAATTTAAAATGAACGAAGTAAAGGGGTGAATCACCGGTAAGAATTAGAGAACGAATGAAGATACTTGAGAGGATTTAGATACATGAGACTGAATAGATCACGAGCTGATAAGGGAATACTTGAATGATGCACCGGTAAGATTTGGAGAACAATAGCTGAAAGCTGGAATGAATAAACCCGAAATGATGGCCTCCGAAGAATCAAACTGAAAGGACTCCTGAATTACCCCGAATGGGTGAAAAGAATTTTCACAATCAAAAACAATGATGAGGGGATGGCATCACGCTTGAACTGAGAATTCTCAAGAGAAGGCATAAGATTTAGAGGAAACACTTCTTCAGTCTTCAAATCAGAGAATGACGACGAGAAACACCATCAAGAATTGTTGAGGCACTCTGGAATGAAAATTAGAAAGCTTGAACCAATGATGAAAAGAATGTGAAAGATCTTGGGGAAAGACATTTGACTGATGATGATTCATTCTTACATCAAACTTCGAAAAGAATTTAGGATAGCTCCAGAAAGATTAGAAGAGTCGGGTAAGATCCTGGGAAAATACATGTGGGTTAGGGCCCACTCAAAAGAAACACCATTGAAATGATTTGAAAGCGAGATTGCACCGGTTGAATTAAAATGGCTTGAATGAGATAGCAATCTCAAAATAGCTTGAACGGATTGAGAATGGAAACGAATCTTCTGAGATATCTACAGCACTCTGGAACAATTGGAAAGCATGCGGGGAATGATTATGAGGTGCACCGGCATGGGAAAGCATTTGGAACGAGGAAAAAGATATGATCAACAAAGCTTGAATTGAATCCACCGGAGAAGAAAAGAATGGAGAATGATGAACTTGAAGCTCAGTTAGTATCTTCATGAGAAAACACCGGGTAAGAATATTGACGGAAAAGAATGGAGAGACTTCACATCAATAAGATGGATACTTGATTAAGAAATCTGAGTCCTTGAAGAAAAAGAGTGGGCGGGCGGGAAAACATAGACAACTTGGGGGCGGATGAAACGAACAACGTTGGGAAAACCAAGAGGTGATCTTGCGGATGTTGAAATGATCGGATCCACTTGAATAGAAGCACACCGGTTGGAAAGAATTGACATGACAATCTTGATGATCACGAAGGATTAGCATCCACATAGAAATATGAGAACACCGCTTAGGCAAAGTATGGAATCCACGTTTGACTTCGAAGCAACTCGAATACCAGAACTCAAAACAAAACAAAAGATTGGCTTGCAGAATAAGCCAGAAACAAACATATGATAGACCCCTTATCGTATCATGTGTCTGTTGGAAAGATATCCTACGAGCTACTTGAATTCCCACTTATAAACTCCCGAAACTTTCTGGTTATGCAATCAGGTGTTGAGGATACAGGGGAAGCACAATATCTCACCCAAAACTAGCAACTCCTACATCCAGCTATATCCATCCTTCAACACATAACCAAGAAACCTTCGGAAATCATGTACCTCAACCTTCGAAAAGCATCCGTTATACGAGTTATGGAAATACTCCCGAACTCCCGCCATAGTATTGGGTTGCGTCGAGGTTATCTCACCAACAACTGCATAAAAGAGATTTTCGATGTCGGTGAACCGAGGTATTCCAGAACTGCAACGATAAAATTGTGACGAAAACACCTCGGAGCTCAACTCCCCGGGACACTTCCACAACCCCTAAATGTCAGGAGGCACCAAGAACAATGTTCTCGTCACAAAACCATCGGAACGATTCCAAGATACCCGCATAATCCTAAAAAAATTTGTGAAATTTTAAGGAGAGAAGAGTCAAAATTCTACGTCAGGAGGCCTCACCAGAGTGACGAGGGGACTGAGGAGTAAAAAGAATCCTACTCTCTGATATATATAATCCTAAGACTCAAACATTTTGTGCTAGACTCAACAACGTCAGCGATTCGATCAAGCAGGGGGGCTCCTAAGTCGGGGAAGGCTCTGATTACCAACATGTAACACCCATGATGCGGCTATATCTCCCACGTGTCGGAGCACGACTTAGAGGCATAACCGCACAGTAGGCATGTAGCAAGAGGGGTAATCTTTACACATCCAATGTACTGAATAAGAAAGGGATAAAGAGTTGGCTTACAATCGCCACTTCACACAATACATAAATATAGCATTACATCATCCAGATAATATCAAGGTCCGACTATGGAACCACAATAAAGACAACCCAAAATGCATAGGTCCCGATCGCCCCAACTAGGCTCCACTACTGATCAACTGGAAACGAAACCACACAACAAACTCCCACTTGAGCTCAGTTGCATCATCTGTACTGGTATCAACGGCACCTGCAACTGGTTTTGGAAGTAATCTGTGAGTCACGGGGACTCAGCAATCTCACACCCGCGAGATCAAGACTATTTAAGCTTATGGGTAGGAACAGGTAGTGAGGTGGAGCTGCAGCAAGCACTAGCATATATGGTGGCTAACTTACGCATGATGAGAGCGAGAAGAGAAGCAAAGCACGGTCGTGAACTAGAAGTGATCAAGAAGTGATCCTGAAACTACTTACGTTCAAGCATAACACAAGAACCATGTTCACTTCCCGGACTCCGCCGAAAATAGACCATCATGGCTACACACGCGGTTGATGCATTTTAATTAAGTTAAGTGTCAAGTTTTCTACAACCGGACATTAACAAATTCCCATCTGCCCATAACCGCGGGCACGACTTTCGAAAGTTCAAAACCCTGCGGGGTGTCCCAACTTAGCCCATCACAAGCTCTCACGGTCAACGAAGGATATTCCTTCTCCCAGGAAGACCCGATCAGACTCAGAATCCCGGTTAAAGGACATTTCGACAATGGCAAAACAAGACCAGCAAAGCCGCCCGAATGTGCCGACAAATCCCGATCGGAGCTGCACATATGTCGTTCTCAGGGCTAACCGGATTGTCCAAACTTCCGGTGGGCCAACCCAGAGTTGCCCCTAGTGGCCACCGGTGGCTGACAGGTTGGACCAACACTCAGAGGAGCACTGGCCCGGGGGGTTAAATTAAAGATGACCCTCGGGCTCTGGAAACCCAAGGGAAAAAAGGCTAGGTGGCAAATGGTAAAACAAAGGTAAGGCCTTGCTGGAGGAGTTTTATTCAAGGCGAACTGTCAATGGTTTCCCATTATAACCCAACCGCGTAAGGAACGCAAAATCAAGGAACATAACACCGGTATGACGGAAACTAGGGCGGCAAGAGTGGAACAAAACACCAGGCATAAGGCCGAGCCTTCCATCCTTAACCAAGTTTATAGATGCATTAATATAAACAAGAGATAGTGTGATATCCCAACATATCCGTGTTCCAACATGGAACAAACTTCATCTTCACCTACAACTAACAACGCTATAAGAGGGGCTGGGCAAAGCGGTAACATAGCCAAACAACGGTTTGCTAGGAAAGGTGGGTTAGAGGCTTGACATGGCAATATGGGAGGCATGATATAGCAAGTGGTAGATATCGCGGCATAGCAATAGATCGAGAATCTAGCAAGCAAAGAGAGAAGTGATTTCGAGGGTACGGTCATCTTGCCTGAGATCCCGCAAGGAAGAAGAACGAGTCCATGAAGAAGACAAATGGACGTAGTCGAATGAATCCTCACAAACACGACGTTATAGGAACTAACCCGAAGAAGCAATACCAGAAAGAAGCAAACAACATAGTAAACAACCATCACATGAACATGGCATGATGCACAACCAAATATGACGCATGTCCGGTTTAATGAGGCATGGCATGGCAAAGTGCGCAAACAACACTACAAGTTAAGTGGAGCCCAATATGCATCGGGATGCATATTGAAAAAACACCACATTCCATTATTTAGTTCGATCTCGTTATGTACCCAACAATATTAAATATTCTTAACATGCAAGGGTTGAAGCAAATGAAAACTACCTATCTAGGCAAGTTTAAATGAGGCCGGAACAACAAGCAACAAGTCCGGAAAAAATCCTCATGAGCATATTATAGATTTGGTACTGTTCTGCCCTAAACACAATTTTAGAGTTATTAAACATGCAAAGTAATGACACCATGTCAAACTAGGCATTTTTCTACCCCATTTACATATAAAGTTTATTAAATTTGGAGCTATAGTTATTAAGTTATGAATTAAATCATTTTATCATGGCAATAGGCAAAATAAACACAAACAACATTTTAGACATTTTAAACATGATTGAAAGTTGGATATTATAATTCTAGATGAAAATCTAAGCATTTTTCATATATAAGGTTTTTACATATGTTGCATAGATTGTGAGTTATTAAATGCATGGAGTCTAGGGGGTTCTCCGAAAATCTGTCAAACTCTGGAAAAATTAGCTAAATTCGTCCCGAGGAAAAAAACACTATATGGGCCAAATCTTGTTGGCCCAACAGGAAGAGGTGATCTGGAGGGGCTGCTCACATCGGGCCTTGGCCCAGCTGGTGGAGAGGGGAGGCGTGCAGGGGCGTGCAGCTGGGCTTCGGGATCTGACTAGAGAGGCCTGGGCCTCAATGCCCTGCTGGGCCGCGACGAGGCACAAGGCGAGTTCGGCCTAGGCACTCGATCGGGAAACACCAGCGGTTGTTCAACGCACAGGGGCGCGCGTACGGGCGGATCGAGCAAGCAGCGGCGCTGTTCGTCCTCCTTGGTCAAGGCCGAGGCGAAACAGGGGATGACGGGAGGGCTTGAGCGAAGGAAGGAGGTCTGCCGGGGGCGCGGGTCTTAGTGCACGGAGGAGGTCCTGTACGAGCCGGGAACGACTTGGGGGAAGGGGACGCAGTGCTGGTGCAGGAGCTCCAGTGGCTTGATCCCGGCGAAGTCCGGCAGCGACGGCGAGGCCTTGAGGTGGAGCAGAGGTGTGGTCTTGGTGCGGGCCAGCAAGGTAGCAGGGAGGTTGGAGACGTCAGATCCGAGGCCGGGGCCGGATGAACTTGATCCCGGCGATGGCGGAGCTTTCGCAGGCGGCCATGGCATATCCCACTCGTTCCCTGTGAAGAGACAGAGAGGGTGAGGCTAGAGAGATGAGAGATCTCGGGAGAGCGGCACGTGGAGGAAGGGAGTAGGGCACGGCCTATTGGCGCTGGTTGCCTGCGGCGGTGGCGCGAGGGGACGAGGTCGAGCGCTCCTGCTCGGGGCCTTGAGCAGCTACACGATCCATTCGGGATCAAGGGAAAAAGTGGCTTGCGCTGGTTGGTAGGCTGGATCGGGGGGGATCCCGATGGGGATGTGGGAGAGGAGTGCGGCGGCGGCGGCAGGGACAAGTCCCTAGATTTTAGGGTTTGCCCAAAATAGGCTATTGGTTGATATATAAATAGCAAAAGGGCTAAGTTTAGGGGCATTTGGACCCTTCGATCTTAATCGGACGGTCTCGGATAAATAGTCTAGGGAGATCAAATAAGAAAACGGAGACATTTTGTAGATGTTTGGGGATGATCCAGACACAACGGTAGCGATAGTCCGAGTCGGGTTCGGGACAGCTTTCGGACGCGCGCGCGAGGAGAGTCGTGGGCTGACGAGACAGCTTAGGTTGCCTGGAGGTAGGTAGTGAACTGTGTAGACGCTCTAGAGAGGAAAGAGTGGGAAAGCCCGGCAACAGTTTTCGGAGACCGAAAACGTCCGACGATTGACCGACTATAATGTCGCTATAGTTATCCGTTGGGGCGTCAAACGGACTCCGAATGCGATGAAACTTGGCAGGCGGCCTACTAACAACAAAACAACACCACAAGCCAACTTTCATGCCACTTATAAAATAATATTTCGGACATGCCGCGGGCGCGTGCAAGTGTGGTTGGGCTCAGAACGGACAACGGACGGAACTGGGGGAACCCGGACGGATGCAAGTTTCAAAAACATGATGATGCAATGCACATGATGACATGACAAAGATGCAACATTCAAACGAATGACAAGGCAACAACAGCGAATAACTGGAAGACACCTGGCGCATCAGTCTCAGGGCGTCACAACAATGCCAAAGAGGAGCAAGCCCAAAACCCGCGATTTACTGGGAACTGGACGGCCACTTCCTCCTACGACATGTACATGGTGGATACACCCGAAGAAGTTAACGGTGATGACAAAGAAGACCCAGCAGAAGATAAAACCCCTGCGATATAGCCAAAGCGCCCACGACAGCGGCGCCGCTCTAAGCCACGCCATGAAAAAGACAGCAATAGTGGCACAGGAGAAAACAATACTCTAGATGATGCCGGAGACAATGAAGACCCCATTGAGCCAGCTTCCGAACAGGCCGAACGAGAAGATGGGCGATTCAGCCCTGATGAACAGGCCGTGCACAAAGACTTGGAGGACAGTAATTACCTTCCACTCTCCAAGGATGAGGCGAGCCTCGGCACCGAGGATTTAATCGTGCCTGGGGAGCATCTTGAGCAGGAGCGCTTCAAGCGCCGGCTGATAGCCACTACAAGGAGCCAGAAAAAGAAGCAGCAACAACTTCAAGCTGATCAAGATCTGCTCAATGATAGATGGACTAACGTCCTGGAAGCTGAGGAATACGGCGTCAAGCAACCACTCAAAAGTAACCCGAAACGCAAATTACTACCTCAATTTGATGATGAGGCGTGGGAGCCTGTGCCATCAGCGCACAATGCGGCTGACCGACCACCACGTGGTTGGGACAAAGCGACAACCCAAGCCGAACACCAGCCCGCACTACCTTGCTGTCAAGGCAGAGACAAAACTGCTCAAGGATACATGTATGATCTCCGGCATTGCCTGAAGAATAAAGCAGGCCCTGCCAGATCGATCTACGGATCACGGGGGCGTGGCTTGACGCGCGACGACGACTATCAAGCCGAACACGGCAAGCAGAATTATGTCTGAGCCGAAAACCGCAGACGGACTCCATCTGAACTGCGTCGCGACCTGGCCCGATGTAGAGGAGCTGCACACCCCCTCTGCTTCACTGATTAAGTAATGGAACATGAATTCCCAGATGGGTTCAAACCCGTGTATCTAATCATATGATGGAACCTCAGATCCTGCGGTATGGATTGAAGACTTTATTCTCCATATTCACATGGCCCACGGCGATGATCTTCATGCCATCAAATACCTCCCCCTAAAGCTCAAGGGGCCAGCCCGACACTGGCTGAACAACCTCCTTGACAACTTCCAAGGTACATACGTTCGTCCTCCGGATGCCGACGACTTAAGTCACATAATCCAGCAGCCCGGAGAGTCAGCCAGGAAGTTCTGGGCTAGATTCTTAACCAAAAAGAACCAGATTGTCGACTGTCCGAATGCCCAAGCCCTAGCGGCATTTAAACATAGCATCCAGGACGAATGGCTCGCCCGACACCTCGGCCAAGAAAAGCCGAAGTCCATCACAGCCCTCACGACACTCATGACCCGCTTTTGCGTGGGTGAAGATAGCTGGCTAGCCCATAGTAATAACAATACAAGCGAAACTAGCACTTCGGAAGCCAGAAATAGCAACGGCAAGCCCCAACGCAACAGACATAAGCGTTGAAGCAACGGTGATAATATCGATGACACGGCGGTCAACGCCGGATTAAGTGGCTCCAAGTCCGGGCAGCGGAAGAAGCCATATAAAAGAAACAATTAGGGCCCTTCCAGCCTGGACCGCATACTCGATTGCCCATGCAGATCCATGGCACCCCTGATAAACCAGCCAATCATACCCACAGGAGTTGTTGGGTCTTCAGACAGCTCGGCAAGTTAAATGTCGAATACAAGGAGAAGGGGTCGCAAAGCGAGAACGACGACGAGGATCCCCGTCCATCAAAGACAGGGGGACAGAAGAAGTTTCCCCCTCAAATCAAAATGGTGGATATGATATACGCCACCCATATGCCCAAGAGGGAGCACAAACGGGAGCCCAGGGACATCTATGCGATAGAGCCAGTCGCCCCAAAATACAACCCATGGTCGTCATGCCCGATCACTTTCGATCGTAGGGATCATCCTACCAGTATCCGTCATGGCGGGTCAGCCACACTGGTCCTTGACCCAATAATTGATGGATTTCACCTCAGATGAGTCCTCATGGACGGTGGCAGCAGCCTCAACCTGCTTTACCAGGATACAGTGAGCAAAATGGGCATCGATCCATCAAGGATCAAGCCCACCAAAACTACCTTTAAAGGAGTTATACCAGGTGTAGAGGCCCACTGCTTGGGCTCAATTACATTGGAGGTTGTCTTTGGATCTCTGTACAACTTCTGAAGCAAGGAGTTAATCTTCGATATCGTCCCCTTCCACAGTGGCTATCACACACTGCTCGGACGAACTGCGTTTGCCCGATTCAATGCGGTGCTGCACTATGCTTATCTCAAGCTCAAGATGCCTGGACCACGCGGTGTCATAACAGCCAATGGAAATACAGAGCGCTCCGTCCGTACCGAGGAGCACACTGCTGCCTTGGCAGCAGAAGTACAGAGCGGCCTCCACAAGCAGAACCTTAACTCGGCAGCCATACTCCCGAAGACTGTCAAACGAGTTCGGCCAACCATGCGCCAGGACAGCCCAGCTCATCAAGAGCTCAACTAGCAATTCGGCCTCCGTCCCAAGTGGCGGCGTTCGCGCCGCGCGTACATAACTACACACTCAAAATACCATGGGCATAGACGGAGGCATAACTAGATTGTGATCCATAATAAGGCTCAACCTCCCCTGGACGCACATACTTTCACTTTTTCTTTTTTCCTCTTCAGGTTTCCTTTCCGCAGGCCCCTCTCGCCGGCCTCGTAATCGGTCCTTTCAAAGGGCAGATACACCAAGGTGGCAAGTAGCACAGACGTGCGGGGGAATCTCTTGATGTCCTTCTTTGCGATCACTATACCTATTTTAAGGAACCATACGCAGCTCCCCCTTGGTCTTGGCATGTTAAATAGCCTATGTTGCTTCTCGCACTTTTTGTTCAAGTATGCTCTGATATATTAATTAAAATTATAATGGAAACAGTTGGCGGCCCAACATATGTGGCACTAGCTTCTTCTTTATTTTTTATTTCCGCTATTTTAATTTGCATCCGTACACCTTGGTACGCCATAATCCGCCAGGGGCTTTATTGCGCCCCACACTATGGCAACAAGTCCGAACACTTTTACAGTATAGTTTGGCACCCCAAATTTAGCATTATATGCATTGGCTCCGAATCATGTCTTTGGTCAATAGTTGGGTTGCCCGGCTCCTGTGCTTAATTACTACCTTACGTTCCGCTATATCGGCTACGGTAATAAATGGAGAACTACTGCGATTGTGTCATGGTTTATCCGCATGAGCACCTCAGTAGAGAAAGTCGAAAACTGACTGTCATGATGCGGCGTGAGCCGGTCAGCTCTTCAGAGGTTTCAAATCTTTAGCGATTTTACCCGGATTATGCGACGAATCTGTTCTTATCCGATCAGGTGTTTACAACACCCCAGTCTGGATACTAGGGGCTGCGCCTACATTTTCATTGTCAAACTCCTATGGCTAAGTGAGGGTAATAAAGCCACATAGTCCGATTGCCTGGTGCGTTGCGCTAAACACCTCCTTTAAGGACCAGACTCTTGGATAAAGAGTGTTTAGATTCATCCCGAACACCCCCGTACTACCTACGTGGGGGCTGAAGCCGATGAATGACCAACCCTCAGACTTGATGAAACGGTCGCACAGGAGGTAAAACTTTAAATAAATAAACAAACAACAACGCATTATATTACATATCAAGCCTTGTTTTCATTATACACGACGGGATTACATGAATGTATTCATTCAAAAATAATGTCCTTAGCACATTGCTCCACCACAATGCGTGATCCCTTCAGAACATCTTCAAAATACCGCTCGGGCATGCGGTGCTCCTTGCCCGCGGGCAGTCCTTCGGTCACGAGCTTGACGACGTCCATCTTCGCCTATTATATCTTGACACCGGCGAAGGCCATCCGTGCACCTTCTATGCAGATCGACCGCTTGATGGCGTCAAGCCGAGGACAGGCATTCACCAGCCGCTTCACGAGGTCGAAGTAGCTAACGGGTATAGCTTCTGCAGGCCACAGCCGGATTATTAAATCCTTCATGGCCAGTTCGGCCACCCTATGCAGCTCGACCAGCTGCTTCAGCTGGTCGCTAAAAGCCACCAGATGTTCTGGCGCAATATATTGCGACCAGAAAAGCTTCTCCGTTGAGCTCCCCTCTTCGGCTTGGAAGAATGCCGCAGTGTCAGAAACACTGCGGGGCAGATCCACAAACGCCCCTGGGGAACTCCAAATTCGGGTTAACATGAGATATCTCTTCTTCACATACTTGCTCTGCATAATAAAAGCCTTACCCACCGCAATTTTCTTGGCCTCCTGGATTTTCTAGAGGGTGCCCTGGGCTTCGACCCGGGCCTCTTGTGCACTTCGATGAGCCTGGGAAAGTTCGGACTCTTGGTCCGCATTCTTGCGCTCCAAGGCCTCGCACTTCTTCATGGCATCATGCAGCTCCTGCTGGACCTCGCCGACCATGGCCTCATGCTTTTCGCGAGTGGCCTGCTCGTCTGTCGCTCTCTTCTAGGCTTCGGTCAGCGCTGCCTTGAGGGTTTCCACCTCAGACGCCGCCCCTACAAATTATCACACGATCAATACAAGCAATTCATATCTTGCTATATTTGAAAAGGTCGTTACATACCCTGCTTGTCGCACGACCGAGCTCTTCCTCGGTCTGCTCCAGCCTTTGCTTCAGTCCAGGGACTTCGGCAGCATGAGAAGTCGTGGCTAGCAGCGATGCCTGCTTATTCACAAAGGCATATATAATTAGTCTCATGTGACAAACTATTTGATCCTTTGTTCGGCTTTTCTTTCTGAACAACGGACAGAGTCTCAGGGGCTACTGTCTATACTGTAACTTTCTTTTCACATAAATGCAGCGCTTACCACAAAGCCTATTAGAAGGCTCGTGCAGGCTTCGATCCGTCCGCTTTTCCCAGAGTGAATCTTCTCAATCACTGGACCCGTAAGGGTACGGTGTTCCTCAATGATGGAAGCGCTTCATAGCGCTTCCAGTAGAGTATCTGGCACCTCTGGTTGGACAGAGGTCACCGGCGGAATGGGCACACCTCCTTCTGATGAAGGGCTGCTTGCCGGATTCCGAAGCCGTATAGGTCTCCGGGACCGTATTTGGTTGGGGGCCAAATTCGACATGGCCCCCATCGCCAGTCTCCATGGGGATTTGCTCCACCATGTGTTCGGCGGCCGAGGTCTCGCCCTCGGGCGCCGTCCTGACGGCCTCCTGCGTCTCTCCCTGCTCGGGGGTCCTTCGGGACAACACCTTGGTGTCGTCCATGGACCTGGGAGATGAGGCCGTCGGAGGGGACCCGCTGCCCATCACCTTCGGGTCCTGCGAGTTCCCCGAAGACGAGGATCGCTCAAGGGCGGAACGAGTCGGACTGCAAATACATGATTTGACGTGTTACAATTATGAAGTAAAAGAGGCGGATATATGAATACGTCAGGCTCTTCGGATACTCGTGGTTCGGCTAGGGGCTTATCTCGAGGGCACCGCTCTGGGCTGCTATCGACGTCTCACGCGGAGCTATCTGCGAGGGAAGCCTTTCCCTTCTTGGACGCCTTCGCTTCCATATCTATGGAGGTCGTCCTCTTCCTTCCCCCCTCAGGGAGGGGAAATTGCTCTCTTCCTCCTCTTCCTCCTCCTTGTCATCTTCGCCACGTCCGAAGTACCCTTGGGACGGAGGCCACCTCTGGTCCCCTTGGCCTTCTTCTTGGCCTTCTTCTCCAGAGCCTTGTAGGGCACCGGAACCAGCATCTTCGTCAGACACGGGATGGATGGATCCTTGGGCAGCGGAGCCGGACACTGAATCTGCTCCGCCTTCTTCGTCCAAGCCTGAAAGAACAAATGGTAAAGTTCAGACACCCTCCTTGAATAAGCAAGTAAGGAATACAACTTGAAACAACGGAAAACTTACCGAACTGGCGGGATGAGCCAGGTAATGCCCACGATCCTCGGTGGTCTTCGGCCACATCTCATTGGCCTTGAAGAGCACCTTCCAGATATCTTCGTGTTTAGTTCCATAGAACCATTGCAGGGTCTTGTGCTCGGCCGGGTCGAACTCCCATAGGTGGCAAGCCTGGCTCTGGCATGGTATGATCCACCGGACTAGCATCACTTGAATCACATCAACAAGCTTGGCGTTCTTGTCCATCATGCTCCTGATGCGCGTCTGGAGCGTTGTCAGCTCATTCGACGAAAACCAATCCAAGCCCTTGTCCTGCCATGAGGTTAGCTGCATTGGGGCCCCAGATTTGAATTCGAGAGCCGCGGCCCAGGTGGTGTCGTGGGGCTCTATGACATAGAACCACAATTTTTGCCATCCCTTGACGGTCTCCACGAAGGTGCCTTTGGGCCACGGGACATTGGACATCTTGCTCACCATGGAACCTCCGCAATCCGCGTGCTCGCCGCCCACTACCTTCGGCTTCACATTGAAGGTCTTAAGCCATAGTATGAAGTGGGGGGCACGGAGGAAAGCCTAACACACGACTATGAATGCCGAGATAATGAGCAAGGAATTTGGGGGCAGATCATGGAAATCTAGCCCATAGTAGAATATAGTCCTCGGACAAAGGGGTGGAGTGGAAATCCTAGCCCGCAGACAAAGTGGGGGATGAAAACTACCCTCTCATGGGGCTCCGGGGTAGGGATGATCTGTCCCTCGGTCGGAAGACGATGGGCGACCTCCTTGACCAAATATCCGGCCTCCTGAAGTTGGGTGATGTCCTTCTCCTTAACGGTGGAGGCCATCCACTTGCCCTGCGCTCCGGACATGGTTGGAGTGCTTTCTTGGGGCAGGAAAGATGAGAACTTGGGTGCTGGAGCTCGAGAGTTGGTAGGCGGAAAGAGAGAAGGCGTGGGTGGAAGAGATGAATCCTTATCTCCTTATAAAGCAGTGAATATCAAATGCCTCCCCACTCACCATGAAACTTGCCTATTCCCCAGGGGCCATGTGGGCGGCACGATTAGATTACCCATACCCGTATTAATGAGAATCCCACAATAAGGGGACACAATCTCTGCTTTGACAAGATGTGCCAATAAAGCCACATCTCGAAATATGGAGCGGCAGGGCAAGAAACGGTTCGAAATAATAACTGGGCAGGGGCGGGATGTCATGTTACAAAAAGTCGTCAGCAGATGGGACTCGTGAAATATTATACTCTCTGCGGTGGTGTGTGGTACTTGTTTTGCAGATCCGGACACATTCATTGTTCGAAGACTGTGTCGGAGTATTCAGAGAAGGATCCCGCCTTGCAATGCCGAAGACAATCTACATGCCGGACACCTCGTCATTGAAGCCTGGTTTAGGGGTGTCGGTGTCAAAACCGGTGGATCTCGGGTAGGGGGTCCCGAACTGTGCGTCTAAGGCGGATGGTAACAGGAGGCAGGGGACACGATGTTTACCCAGGTTCGGGCCCTCTTGATGGAGGTAATACCCTATGTCCTGCTTGATTTTTCTTGATGATATGAGTATTACAAGAGTTGATCTATCACGAGATCGTAGAGGCTAAACCCTAGAAGCTAGCCTATGGTATGATTGTCTGTCGTCCTACGGACTAAACCCTCCGGTTTATATAGACACCGGAGGGGGCTAGGGTTACACAGAGTCGGTTACAAACAAGGAGATCTACATATCTGTATTGCCTAGCTTGCCTTCCACGCCAAGGAGAGTCCCATCCGGACACGGGACGAAGTCTTCAATCTTGTATCTTCATAGTCCAACAGTCCGGCCAAAGGATATAGTCCGGCTGTCCGGAGACCCCCTAATCCAGGACTCCCTAAGTAGCCCCTGAACCAGGCTTCAATGACGATGAGTCCGGCGTGCTGTATTGTCTTCGGCATTGCAAGGCGGGTTCCTCCTCCGAATACTCCATAGAAGATTTTGAACACAAGGATAGTGTCCGGCTCTGCAAAACAAGTTCCACATACCACCATAGAGAGAATAATATTTCCACAAATCTAATCTGCTGACACGTTTTGACAGCACGACATCACGCCATGGCCCGGTCATTATTCGAATCGTTTTTCTCAACCAGCACCGCACATAATGTGAGGCGGTTTTCTTGACACGTCTTGTCAAAGCAGAGATCGTGTTCCGCTTATTAAGGGATTCTCATCAATACGAGCGTGGGTAACCCAACCGTGCCTGTTGGTAGGACTCCTCGATTTTAGGCGAGTCCAAAATGGCCGCGAGGAGGACGCTTGTCATTCACCCTCTTTATAAAGAAGCCAGGACATGTCCCTTTTTCCTCTCGTGCTCAATCGAATCCTTCCCCCGCCTCGAGTTCCAACACCCCAAGCTCAGGTCAGGCGCTTCGGATCTTCAACCATGTCCGGATCCAACCTCCAAGGTCGGTGGATGCCTTCCTCTGTCATAGAGGAGGATATCAAGAAGCTGAGAGAGGCCAGATATCTGACCGCGAAATTTCACACAGGCTGACCGCCCGAGGCAGACCATCCACACTCCCGAACCCAACGACAGTGTGTGTTCGTCTCTCACTTCCTCCGAGGACTAGGCCTCACTCTGGATCCCTTTGTTAGGGGACTCATGTTCTATTATGCGCTGGATTTCCACGATCTGGCCCCGGATTCCCTCCTTCACATCTCGTCGTTCATCGTCGTATTTGAGGCCTTCCTCCGCATTACCCCTCACTTCGACCTGTGGCTCAAGACCTTCAATGTGAAGCCGAAGATGATCGAGGGGCGGCATGTAGAGTGCGGAGGTGCCGTAATAGGCAAAAGTGTTGATGCTCCATGGCCAGAGGGTTCCTTCCCAGAGGTGTCCAGTTTGTGGCAGTGGGAGTGGTTTTATATCACAGCTCCCCAAAGTGCCAAGTGGGCAGCCATCCCTGCCTTTCGCTCGGGCCCCCCACCACAACTGACGTCATGGATCAGCGAGTGGCTAAACTGGGGTCCAGTAAAGGATGTGTAAATATTGCAGAGTCACATCCGAGATCTCATTGAGAGAGACGTCAACCTGGTCACGGTGATGCAGGTCATGCTAGTTCGCCAGGTCCCGCCTTGCAAACATAGACCTCTCCGTTTGTGGGAGTTCAACCCGGAGGACCACGAATCATTCAGCACTTCCTCGGCATGACGCTCGAGGAGATGTACAACTTGTTCTTTGGATCACAAATAAAGTGTCCGGACACCACCAAGGATGCGGGTCTGAGCTGTAATCGCCCGGATACCCAAGTAAGTAATCCCATGGCCGAACACACTGTTTCTCTTATTCATCATAACATCATTCTGAAAACTCGCTCTTTGACCAGGACTGGATAACAAAGGCGAAGATGATCAGGTGTATGGCCCCCCTTCTCGAGGGCTTGGCCAATCCAGTACTAGACAGAATGCTGGCGTCGGCGCCTTGTCAAGTGCCCTCGAAGGAAGATAAAGGGGGAATAAAGAGGCCGAAAACGAGCCTCGCTCACTACTCATCCCAACCGGGGGAATGAGCGCCTCCGCGAAGGAGGATAATCAGGGAGAAGAATCTGACATTCCCTCTCCCCGAGGAAAGAAGAGGACCACCTTTGAAGATCCGGAAACAGAGGTTTCCAAACGGGGGAAGAAATCTTCGCCCGAGGGTCCTTCCTCGGGGGGTACCCTTGCCGCACAGTGTCCGCAAGGGAATCAGCCCTCTACCGAGTTGTAAGTAATTGAAAAGTACTTAGTAGTGAAAATATCCTACCTTACTTCTGAAGACAATAACCGAAGCTTATATCTTGTAGTTCGGATCATAGCCCTTCTCGACAGAGTTTGTCTTCGAGGGATCTTCTTCCGGATATGGTGGAGAGCGAAACACCTCCCCCTGCCACCCCGCCTCACGAGGCGGGCGATCCTGAAGTGTCGCCGCGGAGGGTTTCTCCTGATCCGCCAAGGCCAGGGGCAATCCCTTGGCCACCCGGAGTCCTCAGTATTCGGCTCCTAAAGAGAGCAACAGAAAGAATCCGGGACCGTACAGTGTGCGGTCTGACGCACTGAAGGATCTTCTGGAGCAAGCGGCCATCTCAGAAGTGCATCGTACGCTAATGGGTATGGTAATTGAAATGATTTCATCCACTGAAAGCGGATTGCATGAAGCTTTTATGAGTCTGCTGAAAGGCTTTGAGGTACGTGAAATAGTGTATGTTTTTGACGGTATTGCACACGTTAGGTGTGCCCTATACAGATAGTAGCCCCTGAGACTCTGGTTGTCATCGAAAACAGCAGCAAACAGAGGATCATAGTCCCAGGTAATGATCGGACCGCCTTTATGTGCAGGTGGCTAAAGCTCCGGTGGCTAGCCGGACTGATGGGTTTGCCGAGCTAAAGCGGCAACTTGATGTGAACGATGCCGACATCATGCTTGTCAACAAGCGGCTTGATGAGGCATAGGGTAAGTGATTTCTCCGGTGATCAACTTATAGTAAGAGGATCATGATGCTGGTATCTTTAATATGTTGTGACAGCAGATGGAGTTGCCACCGTGGAGACCCTTCGGGCAGAACTTGCCCGAGCCAAGGAGCAAGCCTGAAATAGTGATGTGGCCGCTCTAAAGGCGGTCGAAGAGCTGAAGGCCGAACAGGCCGCACATTGCCAGAGCAAGGAAAGAATGGCCAAGATGGCCATTGAGTTGAAAGATGCCGCCGACCATTACCAGCTTCTTGAAGAAGAAAACCGTGCGAAGGCGACGGGCCTGGAGAAGGCCATGGTAGCATCCAAGGGAGCCCGTTCCAAAATACGAGCGGCGAAGGAGGAGCTGCATCAAGTTGGAGATATCGCAGCTGGGAAGCCCTTTTTGTTGCGGACTAAGTTCGGAGATCCGAAGTATGCACCTCTTGATCAACTATGGAGTTCTGCGGACGCCTACGTGGATTTGGCGGCAAGTGCTGCTGATGCGGCCGAGTAGTTCAAGGATCAAAAAGATTGTGAAGTAGAAAAGATGTTCTGGTCACAGTTCCATGCTCCAGTGCGTCCGCTGCTATTTAATGAGCAGATGGCCGAGTGGGCCGAGCTCCATAGGTTGTCCGGACTTTCCATGAGGTTTGTTGTGGATCATCTGTGGCCGGGAGGGCCAAGGCCGAATAGTTACTTTAGTTTAGTGCAACAATTCCTTGGTGTTGTGTCGCACATCGATGCTATGAAGAGGTCGGCGTGCATAGAGGGTGCGCGGATGGGCTTTGCCCGTGTCAAGACATACTAGGTGGAGATGGAGGCCACCACTGTTGCAACACAGGGTTCGGCCGTGGGCCGAGTGGCTGCCGAGCACTACTTTGAAGAAGTTCTTGAAGGCGTTCGTTCGATAGAGGCTCAGTGCTTGAAGAATATTATGTTCTAGTGACATGTACTCCCATTGTAAAAACAATGTTTTAATGAGCTATCAAGGCTATATTTATACTTTTGCCTAAAAGTATTATGATGCCTCCTGTGCGGCCGTTTATGTAGATATGTATATAATCTGAAAGTTTGCAGTCGTCGGCTTCCGCCCCCACGCATATAATGCGGGGGTGTTCGCAAAAACACGTATTCACACTTGATCCAACGTCTTGGTCCATTAAGGAGGTGGTAGCGCAGCGAACGAGGCAATCTGACTATATTGCTTTAAGACTTTCACTTAGCCATAGGAGTTTGACGGTGGGGCTACTATATGGCCCCTGGTACTTCTGCGCTCGTCCGAATACGGGGCACGTACGTACATGACCGGGAAACGGCCCTTCGTTAATGTGGAGGAATCCCGAAGATTCTGTTGAGTCATCGAGTGGCTGACCAGTCTCGCGCTTTATCATGACAACCAGTTTTCGGCTTTCTCTACTGAGGTGTTCATCCGGATGAACCAGGGCACAATCGCAGTAGTTCTCCTAGTGCTACCTTAGCCGATATAGCGGAACGTAAGGTACCAAAACGTGGGAGCCAGGCAAACCCAACATTTGACCAAAGACATGATTCAGAGCTGATGCATATAAGGCCAAACTCGCGATGCCGAACACTCCCTAAGGTATTCGGTCTTTATAACACATGTCGGGCTGAACGAGGCCCCTAATAATAAACCCCGAATGTCCAGGTACGTGCAATATCCTGACGTGGCCACATGCCAATACGTCGGCATCCTTCTCGGTTGTATTGAGTATCCGGAGGATGTGAACAACAAGAGACAGTAAAAAAGGTTTACACAGGGTCTTAATCTAAAAAGAAACCTTTGAGTGGGTCCCTGCTGCAAGTCTGCGCCTGTATCTCCGTTGTGCCGTGTCCTGGACGGGTGTAGCACGATTGTCATCTGTAAAATAGAAGAACTTAGGTGAAAGTTGTTGTGCCAGAAAATTGGTTATTATCAATAAACCATTAAAATTCAAGATAAGTCAAGTTGAGTCGGACTAGCCCTGATTACACGCGGGAAGCCCCTGGTACCGTCTAGGAGGGCTTGATCATCAAACCAATCTCATGTATATGTAGTGGTGCACCAGACTCGTCTAAATGTGTCCGTGGTCTTGACGACCTGTCATTTTTTCTGGTTGGTGAGGCCGTCTAGTGCTCGGCGCCTAAAGCCGCCACACATTCTTCTGCGCGTAGAGCACGCTCAGTATTTCCGCTAACTGTGATGGTGCCATGTGGACCGGGCATCTTAAGCTTGAGAGAAGCATAATGCGGTATTGCATTAAAACGAGCGAAAGCCGCTCTTCCGAGTAGTGCCTGATAGCCACTTCGGAATGGAGCGATGCAGAAAGTTAACCTTTCGCTTCAGAAGTTGTCGGAAGAACCGAATACAACCTCTAGTAATAGAGAGCCCGTGCAGCGGGCCTCTAGGCCTGGTATTACTCCCTTGAAGGTAGTAGTATGGTGGCTTATTTTTGTCGGGTCTATCCCCATTTTGCGGACAGTGTCCTGATATATCAGATTTAGACCACTGCCGCCATCCATGAGGACTCATGTGAGATGGTATCCGTTTATTATTGGGTCTAACACCAAGGCAGCCAATCCTTCGTACCAGATGCTTGTCGCGTGATCCCCGCAATCAAAAGTGATCGGGCAGGCCAACCAGGGGTTGAACCTAGGGGTGACGGGCTCTATGGCGCGTGTGTCTCGGAGTGCATGTTTGCTTCTCCTCTTCGTCACATGGATCATGTTGACTGTTTAACCTCTGGTGGGAATTTTTTCTGTCCTCCAGTGCTTTCCTGGCGAGGCTCATCCTCGTCTTCTCTTGGTGTCTCCCCCCCTTGTGTTCGGCGTTTAGCTTACCTGCCTGCTTGAAGACCCAGCATTCTCTGTGGGTGTGATTTGCAGGTTTATCGGGGGTGCCATGAATCTGACATAGTTTGTCAAGAATCTTTTTTAGGCCAGACGGTTCGTCTCTGCTGCCTTTGAAAGGCTTTTTTCGCTGACCTGGTCAAGAGCCCCTGAATCTGGCGTTTACCACCGTACTATCTGGGCTATCTTCTTTATTTCGATGCTTGCTTTTATTGCGTCGTGGTTTTCCATTGCCATCCCTGACTTCGGATGTGCTTGGGTCGCTGGTGCTACTGCGGGCTAACCAGCTGTCTTTGCCCGCGTAGAAGCGGGTCATGAGAATTGTTAGAGCTACCATTGTTCTCGGTTTTTCTTGTCCGAGGTGTCTGGTGAGCCATTCATCTCGGACGCTGTGTGTGAAAGCTGCTAAGGCTTCGGCGTCCGGACAGTCGACGATTTGGTTCTTCTTGGTGAGAGACCTGTTCCAAAGCTTTCGGCGGACTGTCCGGACTATTGAATTATATGACTTAAATCGTCTGCATCCGGAGGTCGGGCGTAGGTCCCTTGAAAATTAGCCCGAAAAGCGTCCTCGAGCTCCTCCCAACTTCCAATTGAGTTTTCGGGGAGACTTTTCAGCCAGTGCCGAGACGGTCCTTTAAGCTTGAGGGGCAAGTATTTAATGGCATGGAGATCGTCTCTGCAAGCCATATGGATATGGAGGATAAAGTCCTCAATCCAGACCCCAGGGTCTGTTGTCCCGCCGTACGCCTCTATGTTCACTGGTTTGAATCCTCTGGGAATTCGTGGTCCAGCACCTCATCGGTGAAACATAGGGGGTGTGCGGCACCCCTGTACTTGGATGTACCATGGCGTTCAGACGGTTGTGGTATTTGGTTTTGATTTTGTGCCGGAGCATGCTTCCTAGATCCATAGATGGATCCGGTCGTACCGGATTTTTGGCACAAGTCCTCACATACATCGTGTGTTGACTTATGTGTGTATTTGTTATCCGCTCTATCGCGGTCACAAGGTGGTGGATCCGGCCGGTTTGGCGTTTCATTTTTTGGCTATGTGGGCTCTAAGGCCTCGTCGTCGAATTCAGGTTACAACTTGCGCTTTGGATAGCTCTTTGTGTGGTAACTTCCACCATACTTTTCTTCGTTGTCGAGCACTTTGTTCCACCTGCTGTTGAGTGTATTTTGTGCGGCCTTAAGCCTTTGCTTCTGCTTCTTCGGACTCCTCGATGTGGCAATAAGCCTTATGCGGAGGTTCTCTTGCTCCAAGTGCGTTTCCGGGATGATGTGTGCATCTTCGTCCGGACTGTTTTCCTCCCCAGAGGGGGTTTGCTGAGGTTTATACTCGGCGTCGCCGTGTTCGGACGTCCGATCCTCACTATGTTCGCCGCTTGCAGCCTCATCTTGCTCTGCCGTCGAGGCAATGTGATCGGCGTTTCCTTTGGAGTCGACTGGAGTGTTATTTTCTCTTGCGTTGTTATCGCTGTTTTTGCTATGGTGGGACTTAGAGCGGCGCCGCTGACGTTGGCGCTTGGGTTGCTTCTTGGAGGGGCCATCCTCTGCTGTCTCTTCGCCATTGCCTTCTTTGGGTGTATCCACCATGTATATGTCATGTGATGAAGTGGCTGTCCGACGCCCTGTGGGCGCTGGTTCCTGTTCGTTTCCTGCATCTTCGTCCATGCCATCGATGTCTTCAGAGTCGTAGTTGAGCATGTCGGTTAAGTCATCGACAGTGGCTACTAAGTAGGTGGTGGGCGGGCAGCGAATTTCTTCGCCGTCCGTATCCAAATTCTAGCCGTACATAGTTCGGCCAAGGTTCTCCTGACAAGGAGAGAGACTTTAATGAATTTAGCACATCGCCGAAAGGCGAGTGCTGAAAGATATCCGCGGAGGTGAACTCCATGATCGGCGCCCAGTCGGATTCGATGGGCACGGATGTAGGCGGCTCGGAGTCCATGGTCGGAGACAAATCCAGTGGTTTGGCGACACGACTCTTGTAAGGGGTGAAGTCAGTATCCGGCTCCATCGCCACCGAGAGTGCGGCCTCCATGGCAGGGTCTATCCCTCCGTCCTTAGATGGCGCAATTTTCTCCGGATTGAAGGCCTGAGTAGTTGCATATGCGATCTCCCGAACACTGTCTGACGGCTGAGTTACGTCGTGCTCGTCGTGACTGTGCAGCGCACCTAACACGGGCTCGAATCCGTCGAAGATCAAGTCTCCGCGGATGTCGGCAGTGTAGTTTAAGTTTCCGAATCTGATCTGATGGCCAGGGGCGTAGCTCTCGATCTGCTTCAGATGGCCAAGCGAATTGGCCCGCAGTGTGAAGCCGCCGAATACAAAGATCTGTCCGGGGAGGAAAACCTCACCCTGGACCGCATCGCTATCGATGATCGAAGGGGCCATCAAGCCTTATGGTGACGGCAGAGTGGAACTCTCAATGAAAGCACCAATGTCGGTGTCAAAACTGGCGGATCTCGGGTAGGGGGTCCCGAACTGTGCGAATAAGGCGGATGGTAACAGGAGGCAGGGGACACGATGTTTACCCAGGTTCGGGCCCTCTTGATGGAGGTAATACCCTACGTCCTGCTTGATTGTTCTTGATGATATGAGTATTACAAGAGTTGATCTACCATGAGATCGTAGAGGCTAAACCCTAGAAGCTAGCCTATGGTATGATTGTCTGTCGTCCTACAGACTAAACCCTCCGGTTTATATAGACACTGGGGGGGGCTAGGGTTACACAGAGTTGGTTACAAGGGAGGAGATCTACATATCCATATTTCCTAGCTTGCCTTCCACGCCAAGGAGAGTCCCATCCGGACACGGGACGAAGTCTTCAATCTTGTATCTTCATAGTCCAACAGTCCGTCCAAAGGATATAGTCTGGCTGTCCGGAGACCCCCTAATCCAGGAGTCCCTCAAGGCGCTACTGAGGGAGTCCTGGACTAAGGGGTCCTCGGGCATCCGGCTTGTTGGACATGGGCCGGACTATTGGGCCATGAAGATACAAGATAGAAGACTTTTTCCCATGTCTGGGTAGGACTCTCCTTTGCGTGGATGGCAAGCTACGCGGCCGGATGTACTATTTCCTTTCTATGTAACCGACTTTGTACAACCCTAGTCCCCTCTAGTGTCTATATAAATCGGAGGGTTTAGTTCATAGGGACAATCATAATCACATAGGCTAGACTTCTAGGGTTTTAGCCATTATGATATCGTGGTAGATCAACTTTTGTAACCCCCAATACTCATCAATATTAATCAAGCAGGACGTGGGGTTTTACCTCCATCAAGAGGGCCCGTGTTGGGGAACATAGTAATTTCAAAAAAAATCCTACGCACACGCAAGATCATGGTGATGCATAGCAACGAGAGGGGAGAGTGTGATCTCCGTACCCTTGTAGACCGACAGCGGAAGCGTTAGCACAATGCGGTTGATGTAGTCGTACGTCTTCATGGCCCGACCGGTCAAGCACCGAAACAACGGCACCTCCAAGTTTTAGCACACATTCAGCTCGATGACGATCCCCGGACTCCGATCCAGCAAAGTGTCAGGGAAGATTTCTGTCAGCACGACGGTGTGGTGATGATTTTGATGTTCTACCGTCGCAGGGCTTCGCCTAAGCACCGCTACAATATTATCGAGGATTATGGTGGAAGGGGGCACCGCACACGGCTAAGAAAACGATCACGTGGAACAACTTGTGTGTCTAGGGGTGCCCCCTGCCCCCATATATAAAGGAGCAAGGGGAGGAGGCCAGCCGGCCCTATAGGCGCGCCAAGGAGGAGTCCTCCTCCTAGTAGGAGTAGGACTCCTACTAGGAGGGGGAAAGAAGTGGGGAGGGAGAAGGAAAGGGGGGCGCCGCCCCCCCTCTCCTAGTCCAATTCGGACCAGGGGGGAGGAAGCGCGCGGCCCACCCTGGGTGCCCTTCTCTTTCTCCACTAAGGCACATATGGCCCATTACTTCTCCCGGGGGGGGGGGTTCCGGTAACCCTCTGGTACTCCGGTTTTCTCCGAAATCACCCGGAACACTTCCGGTGTCCGAATATAGCCGTCCAATATATCAATCTTTATGTCTCGATCATTTCGAGACTCCTCGTTATGTCCTGATCACATCCGGGGCTCTGAACTAACTTCGGTACATCAAAACTCATAAACTCATAATATAACTATCATCGAAACCTTAAGCGTGCTGACCCTATGGGTTCGAGAACAATGTAGACATGACCGAGACATGTCTCCGGTCAATAACCAATAGTGGAACCTGGATGCTCATATTAGCTCCTACATATTCTACGAAGATCTTTATCGGTCAGACCGCATAACAACATACATTATTCCCTTTGTCATCGGTATGTTACTTGCCCGAGATACGATCGTCGGTATCTCAATACCTAGTTCAATCTCGTTGCCGGCAAGTCTCTTTACACGTTTCGTAATACATCATCTCGCAACTAACTCATTAGTTGCAATGCTTGCAAGGCTTATGTGATGTGCATTACCGAGAGGGCCCAGAGATACCTCTTCGACAATCGGAGTGACAAATCCTAATCTCGAAATACGCCAACCCAACATTTACCTTTGGAGACACCTGTAGAGCTCCTTTATAATCACCCAGTTGCGTTGTGACGTTTGGTAGCACAAAAAGTGTTCCTCCGGCAAACGGGAGTTGCATAATCTCATAGTCATAGGAACATGTATAAGTCATGAAGAAAGCAATAGCAACATACTAAACGATCGGGTGCTAAGCTAATGGAATGGGTCATGTCAATCACATCATTCTCCTAATAATGTGATCCCGTTAATCAAATGACAACACATGTCTATGGTTAGGAAACATAACCATCTTTGATTAATGAGCTAGTCAAGTAGAGGCATACTAGTGACGTTTAGTTTGTCTATGTATTCACACAAGTATTATGTTTCCGGATAATACAATTCTAGCATGAATAATAAACATTTATCATGATATAAGGAAATAAAATAATAACATTATTATTGCCTCTAGGGCATATTTCCTTCAGTCTCCCACTTGCACTAGAGTCAATAATCTAGATTACACAGTAATGATTCTAACACCCATGGAGCTTTGGTGCTGATCATGTTTTGCTCGTGGAAGAGGCTTAGTCAACGGGTCTGCAACATTCAGATCCGTATGTATCTTGCAAATCTCTATGTCTCCCACCTGGACTAGATCCCGGATGGAATTGAAGCGTCTCTTGATGTGCTTGGTTCTCTTGTGAAATCTGGATTCCTTTGCCAAGGCAATTGCACCAGTATTGTCACAAAAGATTTTCATTGGACCCGATGCACTAGGTATGACACCTAGATCGGATATGAACTCCTTCATCCAGACTCCTTCGTTTGCTGCTTCCGAAGCAGCTATGTACTCCGCTTCACATGTAGATCCCGCCACAACGCTTTGTTTAGAACTGCACCAACTGACAGCTCCACCGTTTAATGTAAACACGTATCCGGTTTGCGATTTAGAATCGTCCGGATCAGTGTCAAAGCTTGCATCAACGTAACCATTTACGATGAGCTCTTTGTCACCTCCATATATGAGAAACATATCCTTAGTCCTTTTCAGGTATTTCAGGATGTTCTTGACCGCTGTCCAGTGATCCACTCCTGGATTACTTTGGTACCTCCCTGCTAGACTTATAGCAAGACACACATCAGGTCTGGTACACAGCATTGCATACATGATAGAGCCTATGGCTGAAGCATAGGGAACATCTTTCATTTTCTCTCTATCTTCTGCATTGGTCGGGCATTGAGTCTTACTCAATTTCACACCTTGTAACACAGGCAAGAATCCTTTCTTTGCTTGATCCATTTTGAACTTCTTCAAAATTTTGTCAAGGTATGTGCTTTGTGAAAGTCCAATTAAGCGTCTTGATCTATCTCTATAGATCTTAATGCCCAATATGTAAGCAGCTTCACCGAGGTCTTTCATTGAAAAACTCTTATTCAAGTATCCCTTTATGCTATTCAGATATTCTATATCATTTCCGATTAGTAATATGTCATCTACATATAATATCAGAAATGCTACAGAGCTCCCACTCACTTTCTTGTAAATACAGGCTTCTCCAAAAGTCTGTACAAAACCAAATGCTTTGATCACACTATCAAAGCGTTTATTCCAACTCCGAGAAGCTTGCACCAGTCCATAAATGGATCGCTGGAGCTTGCATACTTTGTTAGCTCCCTTTGGATCGACAAAACCTTCCGGTTGCATCATATACAACTCTTCTTCCAGAAATCCATTCAGGAATGCAGTTTTGACATCCATCTGCCAAATTTCATAATTATAAAATGCGGCAATTGCTAACATGATTCGGACAGACTTAAGCATCGCTACGGGTGAGAAGGTCTCATCGTAGTCAATCCTTGAACTTGTCGAAAACCTTTTGCGACAAGTCGAGCTTTGTAGACAGTAATATTACCGTCAGCGTCAGTCTTCTTCTTGAAGATCCATTTATTCTCAATTGCTTGCCGATCATTGGGCAAGTCAACCAAAGTCCATACTTTGTTCTCATACATGGATCCTATCTCAGATTTCATGGCTTCAAGCCATTTGCGGAATCTGGGCTCACCATCGCTTCTTCATAGTTCGTAGGTTCATCATGATCTAGTAGCATGACTTCCAGAACAGGATTACCGTACCACTCTGGTGCGGATCTTACTCTGGTTGATCTACGAGGTTCAGTAGTATCTTGTTCTGAAGTTTCATGATCATTATCATTAGCTTCCTCACTAATTGGTGTAGGTGTCACAGAAACTGGTTTCTGTGATGTACTACTTTCCAATAAGGGAGCAGGTACAGTTACCTCGTCAAGTTCTACTTTCCTCCCACTCACTTCTTTCGAGAGAAACTCCTTCTCTAGAAAGTTTCCGAATTTAGCAACAAAAGTCTTGCCTTCGGATCTGTGATAGAAGGTGTATCCAATAGTTTCCTTTGGATATCCTATGAAGACACATTTCTCCGATTTGGGTTCGAGCTTATCAGGTTGAAGCTTTTTCACATAAGCATCACAGCCCCAAACTTTCAGAAACGACAACTTTGGTTTCTTGCCAAACCACAGTTCATAAGGCGTCGTCTCAACGGATTTTGATGGTGCCCTATTTAACGTGAATGCGGCCGTCTCTAGAGCATATCCCCAAAACGATAGCGGTAAATCAGTAAGAGACATCATAGATCGCACCATATCTAGTAAAGTACGATTACGACGTTCGGACACACCATTACGCTGTGGTGTTCCGGGTGGCGTGAGTTGCGAAACTATTCCGCATTGTTTCAAATGTACACCAAACTCGTAACTCAAATATTCTCCTCCACGATCAGATCGTAGGAATTTTATTTTCTTGTTACGATGATTTTCAACTTCACTCTGAAATTCTTTGAACTTTTCAAACGTTTCAGACTTATGTTTCATTAAGTAGATATACCCATATCTGCTTAAGTCATCTGTGAAGGTGAGAAAATAACGATATCCGCCACGAGCCTCAACATTCATCGGACCACATACATCTGTATGTATGATTTCCAACAAATCTGTTGCTCTCTCCATAGTACCGGAGAACGGTGTTTTTGTCATCTTACCCATAAGGCACGGTTCGCAAGTACCAAGTGATTCATAATCAAGTGGTTCCAAAAGTCCATCAGTATGGAGTTTCTTCATGCGCTTTACACCGATATGACCCAAACGGCAGTGCCACAAATAAGTTGCACTATCATTATCAACTCTGCATCTTTTGGCTTCAACATTATGAATATGTGTGTTACTACTATCGAGATTTAATAAGAATAGACCACTCTTAAGGGTGCATGACCATAAAAGATATTACTCATATAAATAGAACAACCATTATTCTCTGATTTAAATGAATAACCGTCTCGCATCAAACAAGATCCAGATATAATGTTCATGCTTAACGCTGGCACCAAATAACAATTATTTAGGTCTAATACTAATCCCGAAGGTAGATGTAGAGGTAGCGTGCCGACCGCGATCACATCGACTTTGGAACCATTTCCCACGCGCATCGTCACCTCGTCCTTAGCCAATCTTCGCTTAATCCGTAGTCCCTGTTTCGAGTTGCAAATGTTAGCAACAGAACCAGTATCAAATACCCAGGTGCTACTGCGAGCATTAGTAAGGTACACATCAATAACATGTATATCACATATACCTTTGTTCACCTTGCCATCCTTCTTATCCGCCAAATACTTGGGGCAGTTCCGCTTCCAGTGACCAGTCTGCTTGCAGTAGAAGCACTCAGTTTCAGGCTTAGGTCCAGGTTTGGGTTTCTTCTCTTGAGTAGCAACTTGCTTGCTGTTCTTTTTGAAGTTCCCCTTCTTCTTTCCTTTGCCCTTTTTCTTGAAACTAGTGGTCTTGTTGACCATCAACACTTGATGCTCCTTCTTGATTTCTACCTCCGCAGCTTTCAGCATTGCGAAGAGCTCGGGAATAGTCTTATTCATCCCTTGCATATTATAGTTCATCACGAAGCTCTTGTAGCTTGGTGGCAGTGATTGGAGAATTCTGTCAATGACGCAATCATCTGGAAGATTAACTCCCAATTGAATCAAGTGATTATTATACCCAGACATTTTGAGTATATGCTCACTGACAGAACTGTTCTCCTCCATCTTGCAGCTATAGAACTTATTGGAGACTTCATATCTCTCAATCCGGGCATTTGCTTGAAATATTAACTTCAACTCCTGGAACATCTCATATGCTCCATGACGTTCAAAACGTCGTTGAAGTCCCGATTCTAAGCCGTAAAGCATGGCACACTGAACTATCGAGTAGTCATCAGCTTTGCTCTGCCAGACGTTCATAACATCTGGTGTTGCTCCAGCAGCAGGCCTGGCACCCAGCGGTGCTTCCAGGACGTAATTCTTCTATGCAGCAATGAGGATAATCCTCAAGTTACGGACCCAGTCCGTGTAATTGCTACCATCATCTTTCAACTTTGCTTTCTCAAGGAACGCATTAAAATTCAACGGAACAACAGCACGGGCCATCTATCTACAATCAAACATAAACAAGCAAGATACTATCAGGTACTAAGTTCATGATAAATTTAGGTTCAATTAATCATATTACTAAAGAACTCCCACTTAGATAGACATCCCTCTAATCCTCTAAGTGATTACGTGATCCAAATCAACTAAACCATGTCCGATCATCACGTGAGATGGAGTAGTTTCATTGGTGAACATCACTATGTTGATCATATCTACTATATGATTCACGCTCGACCTTTCGGTCTCCGTGTTCCGAGGCCATATCTGTATATGCTTGGCTCGTCAAGTATAACCTGAGTATTCCGCGTGTGCAACTGTTTTGCACCCGTTGTATTTGAACGTAGAGCCTATCACACCCGATCATCACGTGGTGTCTCAGCACGAAGAACTTTCGCAACGGTGCATACTCAGGGAGAACACTTCTTGATAATTAGTGAGAGATCATCTTAAAATGCTACCGTCAATCAAAGCAAGATAAGATGCATAAAAGATAAACATCACATGCAATCAATATAAGTGATATGATATGGCCATCATCATCTTGTGCTTGTGATCTTCATCTTCGAAGCACCGTCGTGATCACCATCGTCACCGGCGCGACACCTTGATCACCATCGTAGCATCGTTGTCGTCTCGCCAATCTTATGCTTCCACGACTATCGCTACCGCTTAGTGATAAAGTAAAGCATTACAGCGCAATTGCATTGCATACAATAAAGCGACAACCATATAGCTCCTGCCAGTTGCCGATAACTTGGTTACAAAACATGATCATCTCATACAATAAAATTTAGCATCATGTCTTGACCATATCACATCACAACATGCCCTGCAAAAACAAGTTAGACGTCCTCTACTTTGTTGTTGCAAGTTTTACGTGGCTGCTACGGGCTTAAGCAAGAACCAATCTTACCTACGCATCAAAACCACAACGATAGTTTGTCAAGTTGGTGCTGTTTTAACCTTCGCAAGGACCGGGCGTAGCCACACTCGGTTCAACTAAAGTTGGAGAAACTGACACCCTCTAGCCACCTTTGTGCAAAGCACATCGGAAGAACCGGTCTCGCGTAAGCGTACGTGTAATGTCGGTCCGGGCCACTTCGTCCAACAATACCGCCGAACCAAAGTATGACATGCTGGTAAGCAGTATGACTTATATCGCCCACAACTCACTTGTGTTCTACTCGTGCATATAACATCAACACATAAAACCTAGGCTCGGATGCCACTGTTGGGGAACGTAGTAATTTCAAAAAAAATCCTACGCACACGCAAGATCATGGTGATGCATAGCAACGAGAGGGGAGAGTGTGATCTATGTACCCTTGTAGACTGACAGCGGAAGCATTAGCACAACGCGGTTGATGTAGTTGTACGTCTTCACGGCCCGACCGATCAAGCACCGAAACTACGGCACCTCCGAGTTTTAGCACACGTTCAGCTCGATGACGATCCCCGGACTCTGATCCAACAAAGTGTTGGGGAAGAGTTCCGTCAGCACGACGGCGTGGTGATGATCTTGATGTTCTACCGTCACAGGGCTTCGCCTAAGCACCACTACAATATTAACGAGGATTATGGTGGAAGGGGGCACCGCACACGGCTAAGAAAATGATCACGTGGATCAACTTGTGTGTCTAGGGGTGCCCCTTGCCCCCGTATATAGAGGAGCAAGGGGAGGAGGCCGGCCGGCCCCATAGGCGCGCCAAGGAGGAGTCCTCCTCCTAGTAGGAGTAGGACTCCTACTAGGAGGGGGAAGGAAGTGGGGAGGGAGAAGGAAAGGGGGGCGCCGCCCCCCCCTCTCCTAGTCCAATTCGGACCAGGGGGAGGAGGCGTGTGGCCCACCCTGGCTGCCCTTCTCTTTCTCCACTAAGGCCCATATGGCCCATTACTTCTCCCGGGGGGTTCCGGTAACCCTCTGGTACTCCGGTTTTCTCCGAAATCACCCGGAACACTTCCGGTGTCCGAATATAGCCGTCCAATATATCAATCTTTATGTCTCGACCATTTCGAGACTCCTCGTCATGTCCGTGGTCACATCCGGGACTCCGAACTAACTTCGGTACATCAAAACTCATAAACTCATAATATAACTGTCATCGAAACCTTAAGCGTGCGGACCCTACGGGTTCGAGAACAATGTAGACATGACCGAGACATGTCTCCGGTCAATAACCAATAGCGGAACCTGGATGCTCATATTGGCTCCTACATATTCTACGAAGATCTTTATCGGTCAGACCGCATAACAACATATGTTATTCCCTTTGTCATCGGTATGTTACTTGCCCGAGATTCGATCGTCGGTATCTCAATACCTAGTTCAATCTCGTTACCGGCAAGTCTCTTTACTCGTTTCGTAATACATCATCTCGCAACTAACTCATTAGTTGCAAGGCTTATGTGATGTGCATTACCGAGAGGGCCCAGAGATACCTCTCCGACAATCGGAGTGACAAATCCTAATCTCGAAATACGCCAACCCAACATTTACCTTTGGAGACACCTGTAGAGCTCCTTTATAATCACCCAGTTATGTTGTGACGTTTGGTAGCACACAAAGTGTTCCTCTGGCAAATAGGAGTAGCATAATCTCATAGTCATAGGAACATGTATAAGTCATGAAGAAAGCAATAGCAACATACTAAACGATCGGGTGCTAAGCTAATGGAATGGGTCATGTCAATCACATCATTCTCCTAATAATGTGATCCCGTTAATCAAATGACAACACATGTCTATGGTTAGGAAACATAACCATCTTTGATTAATGAGCTAGTCAAGTAGAGGCATACTACTGACGTTTAGTTTGTCTATGTATTCGCACAAGTATTATGTTTTCGGATAATACAATTCTAGCATGAATAATAAACATTTATCATGATATAAGGAAATAAAATAATAACATTATTATTGCCTCTAGGGCATATTTCCTTCAACCTGAACCTCGGTAAACCTTGTGTCCCCTGTCTCCTGTTACCATCAACCTCGGACGCATCGTTCGGGACCCCCTACCCGAGATCCGCCGGTTTTGACACCGACACCAAGTACTTGGGGCAGTTCCGCTTCCAGTGACCATTCCCCTTGAAGTAGAAGCACTTAGTCTCAGGTTTGGGTCTAGTCTTGGGTTTCTTCACGGGAGCGGCAACTGCCTTGCCATTCTTCTTGAAGTACCATTTTCTTCCCTTTCCTTTCTTGAAACTAGTGGTCTTATCACTTGATGCTTTTTCTTGATTTCTACTGTTGTGTCCTTAAGTATCGCGAATAGCTCAAGCATCGTCTTCTCAGTCCCTTGCATATCATGGTTCATCATGAAGCCCTTATGGCTTGGTGGCAGCGAATGGAAAACTTTGTCAACCGCTGTCTTATCTAGAAGATTAACTCCCACTTGATTCAAGCGATTGTAGCACCCAAACACTCTGAGCACATGCTCACTAACTGAGCTATTCTCCTCCATCCTACAGGCAAAAGAACTTTTCAGAGGTATTATACATCTCAACACGGGCATGAGCTTGAAATACCAATTTCATCTCTTGGAACATATCGTATGCTCTATGGCGTTCAAAACGTCTTTGGGTCCCTGATTTCTAAGCCGTAAAGCATGGTGCACTGAACTATCGAGTAGTCATCAAAATGTGCCTGCCAGATGTTCACAACATCCACAGAGGATGCTAGAGGGGTTGGCACACTGAGCGGTACATTAAGGACATAAGCCTTCTATGCAACACTGAGGACAATTCTTAGACTATGGACCTAGTCTGTATAATTGCTTACAATATCTTTCAACTTTGTCTTTCTCTAGGAACGTATTAAAACAGGGAGCTAAAGTGCGAGCAATTGATTTGCAACATAATTTGCAAAGACAATTTAGACTATGTTCATGATAATTAGTTCAGTTAATCAAATTACTAATGAACTCCCACTTAAATCAACATCTCTTAAGTTTTCTAAGTGTTCACACGATCCATATCAACTGACCCATGTCCGATCATCACGTGAGATGGGGTGGTCATCAACGGTGAACATCTCCATGTTGATCATATCTATGATATGACTCGCGTTTGACCTTTTGGTCCTTCATCTTCCGAGGCCATGTTTGTACAAGCTAGGCTCGTCAAGTTTAACCCAAGTATTCCGCAGGTGGAAAACTAGCTTACACCTGTTGTATGTGAACACAGTCTATCACACCCGATCATCATGAGGTGCTCCAAAACAATGAATTTTCGCAATGGTGCATACTTAGGGAGAACACATTTATCTTGAAATTGAGTGAAGGGATCATCTTATAATGCTACCGTCGTCCTAAGCAAAATAAGATGCATAAAAAGATAAACATCACATGCAATCAAAATATGTGACATGATATGGCCATTATCATCTTGTGCTTTTGATATCCATCTTGAAAGCACCGGCATGATCTCCATCATCACTGGCATGATCTCCATCGTCACCGGCATGACACCATGATCTCCATCATCGTGTCATCAAGTGGTCGTCTCGCCAACTATTGCTAACGCATAGCGATAAAGTAAAAGCAATTACATTGTGTTAATTGTTGACACGCAGGTCATACAATAAAATAAAGACAACCCTATGGCTCCTGTCGGTTGCCGTACTCATCGACATGCAAGTCATGAACCTATTACAAAACATGATCATCTCATACATCAACATATATGATATCACATTTTGGCCATACCACATCACAACATGCCTTGCAAAAACAAGTTAGATGTCCTCTACTTTGTTGTTGCAATTTTCACATGGCTGCTAGGGCAAAATATGAGAATCGTTCTTATCTATGTGAAACCACAACTGTGATATACAATGTCGGCGTTCTGGGAACGGGGGTCCCCAGACTTGCCTGCCTGCGGCCTGCGGCGTGGCTCAAGTGGGGGCCCGGCGTAGCCCATCTTCATCAGCTCAAGTTCAAAATCCTCATGAGGGGCCAAGCCTCGCGGGGCGGACGACAGGAAGCTTCATTGGCAGCCTCGTCAGGCAGGCTCGCGAGGAGGTGGAGAGATCAAGGCAGGGGTACTTCGCGAAGAGCCCGTGACGCAAGCGATGACAATCGAGACCAGGCAGGCGCCGGCCTGCGCAGTGTCCTTGTTTCCTCTTTGGTGCAAAGAGGGCAAGCACAGGCCAAGGCATCGGGCAAAGGTTTCCATTCCGGTGCAACAAGACCAAGAATAGCAGAGCGGCAGGACGGAGGTCACCGTGGAGCCCAAGACGGCGTCATCACCAGTACTTTTGGCAGCCGAAGACCACCTTTGGTCAGGATAACTTGTACTACATGTTCCCCTTTGAAATGGCCAATTGTTGGCGCCCTTCCCGCTCATTATTTGGGGAGAGGCCCAGGGCCTCTATAAATAGAGCTAGCCACCACAGAGTAGAGATATCGAGAAAACACCCAGAGATCTGGTAAAGCCCTAGCACAGAGAGAGAGAGAGGCGACTGAACTCACCCTAGCAGCTCATCGCACCAGCTCAAGAACACCTCTCGCAAGGCTGTTCTTCCTTTGTACTATTCATCATCAGCCCCTGAGGCAATCCACCACACCACACACTGGAGTAGGGTATTACACCACAACGGTGGCCCGAAACAGTATAAACCTTGTGCCCCTTGTGTTGTTCATTGTTTCCAGCTTAAATCACGCGAGGAGATTGGACGTAGATCGGTAGGGGTGCGCTGGAATCTTTCTTCCGCCATTCGTGTGTGATCTTCTGTCATGTCCATGGCTGACGCTCGACGGGCTCGCACTTAGCGCCGGGCTGCCCTCGCCACCCGCATCGCCCAGACGGCGCCCATCGATGGACGCCCTCGTCATTCCCCGTCGCCTGCCGCCAACGCCGCCACCGGCCCGGCGGGGAACGAGCAGCAGGCCTCGTCTCAGCATCCTTCGGTACAGCGGGAAGGCCACACTGCTACACCATCGCTGACTCCAGGTGCTTCGTCATCCCACGCCCGTTGCTCCCCAACGGACGCGCACACCGCGCTGCGCCTGGCAAGAGAGCTCTTGCACTACCACCCCGTCGACGGCCTCTACGAAGACTGGCTCGCCCGCATCACCGAGCTTGTCAGCACCGCAGGTGGCTCCCCCTTGCCATCCCTCTTGCTGCCTCGCCCTCCATTCCATGCAGGAGGCGAAGATCAGGAGGTGCCTCCACCACCTCCTCCCCAAGGAGGCACCCTGGCTCCGAGGCGTGCAGCCCCGGGGCGAGACCCTCCGCGTCCGGCGCCTGCACAGCAAGAAAGGAGCTGCCAAGAGATCCCTCGTCCCCAAGAAGGTGCTCGCACGCTCCCAGCGCCGGCGCGCCAAGATCGCGTCCCTGCGCCTCCACGCCAAGACCCCGCTCTGCTCCAAGCAGCGGCCCGCGGTAATCCCCTCACCCCGAGCTACGCGGCGTCGCACGGCCAGGCAAGTTCAAGCCTGACCTGCCCCCTCGCTACGATGGCACGACGGACCCTGCGGAGTTCGTGCAACTCTATGAGCTATGCATCGAAGCCGCCAACGGAGACGAAAGGGTCATGGCGAGCTGGCTTCTCATGGCGCTCAAGGATGGGGCCCGCACCTGGCTCCTGGCACAATCTCCTCCTGGGACGATATGCGCACTCGCTTCATCGCCAACTTCTAGGGCACTCGCGACCGGCCACTGGCCGTGAGCGATCTGCGCCGCATCAAGCAGCAGCAAGGGGAAACCCTACAGAAATACATCTAGCGCTTCAACAATGCTCGCCTCAAGATCCCCAAGGTGACTAAAGAAGCCATCATCTCGGCCTTCTCCGATGGCGTACGTGACGTCAAGATGATGGAGGAGCTAGCAATCCATGAAGACCTGTGCACATCCCTGGAGCTGTTCAACTTGGCGACCAAGTGTGCCAGGGCTGAGGAAGGGCGCCTTTCACTCCTCGAACTCTCGGCTACCGACCCAGAAGAGAAGAAACCCAAGGCCAAGGACGTGAAGCGCAAGGGGGCTGCCGTGCTTGCAGCGGAGCCAGACACCAAGCGAGGCAGGGATCAGCCCGAGTCATCCAAGGGCAGCCGGTACTGCGTGTACCATGACCTCCACACCCACAACACCAACGAATGTCAAGAGCTCAGGGCCGTGAGAGATGGACGTGTCGGCCGATGCCCCGAGCGCAACGACAGGGGCTATGGCCGAGGAGGAGGAAGAGGTGGCGGACGATGGGAAGACCGTGGCCCTCGCGAAGGGTGGCGTGACCGACCTTGCGAGGATCACTAGCAGGACCAGCCTCGCGAGGGAGGCTGGAGAGATCAGCCTCGTGAGGATCGCCCGTGTGGCAACGCAGGCCTTCCTCCTCTGCCGCCACCACCAAGAAGGAACGAAGACCAACATCAGGACGAGGGGGCTGGGGGCTTCGAGGAGCCGCGCGCAATCGCTTGCATCTTGGGTGGCGCGCAGGCCCCAGCCTCATAGCGTATCTTCAAGCAGTTTGCTCGCGAGGTGAATGCACTCCTTCCCAAGCTTGAGGCCACGCGCCCTCTTAGGTGGTCCGCGTGCACTATCACGTTCAGCTCAGCGGATCAGCTCAAGTGCGCGGCAACGGCCGGAGTCCTCCCGATGCTTTGCCACCCAGTCATCAGCAACATGCAGGTCACCAGGACCCTCATTGACGGCGGAGCAGGACTCAACGTCCTGTCCGTCGAGACGTTCGACAATCTCCAAGTGTCGTACGATCAGCTTCAGCCAACCAAGCCCTTCTCAAGAGTCACTGATGGTTCCACTGTTCCGATAGGGCAGGTTCGCCTTCCGGTCACCTTCGGGCAGCGCAACAACTACCGCACCGAGCTCATCGACTTCGAAGTCGCCCACATCCGTCTGCCATACAACGCCATCCTCGGGTACCCGGCCCTGGCCAAGTTCATGGCAGTGACTCACCATGGATACAATGTCCTCAAGATGCCAGGAAGCGGTGGAGTCATCACCGTGCCCTATGAAGAAAGGGACGCAGTGTGTTCACTCGAGCGCGCGTTCCAAGCCGCAGCAATCGAAGACCCGGACCGCAGAAACAGAAGACTTCCCGAGGCGACCCCCAAGAAGAAGAAGGCTTCGCCTAGCCCAAGCCATCAGGAGGCAGGCGCCTCCGGAGGTGTTGGGTTAGGATCTGCGCCCAATCAGGGAGCGCCACCCTCTCTCGCATTGGAAGGCGCGTCCAGCGCCCTTCTCAGGCAGGGCTCGGGGGCTCTTTCTTGGAGAGCCACCGACCTTGCCAAGGTCGCAAGGGAGGCACTCGGGCACCATTTGGAGGGGTGCTTCCAGGCACGTTTCCCTCAGGAAGGTACAAGGCAAGGAAGACCAAACCCACAAGAGTTCATCACAAGCAACACTCAGGAGCTATAGGAGTCGAGAGTCATGTGCGGCAGCCGCCGCTTGCCCGCCATGACCCCACATCCAGGCGAGGATGGTGGGCTGCGCGTCTGCATTGACGTACCGGGGCTCAATCAAGCTGCGTCTCAGGAGCACCTCTGGCCTTCGCGCGCGGGGCGTTGCGAGGGTCCGCCTCACAGCTACGTTCGCATGCCTTTCGGCCTGCCGAACGCGGTCGCCGCTCATCGGCGCATGCTGAGAAGCATTCTGGAGGCTCAGGAGGTCAGGCATGGTACGGTCCTGGCGGAGATGGAGATGGCTCTCGGAGACCCACCTGTGCCCCCGGAGCCTCCCGAGGTTCCTGGGCCTGTGGGCTCGTGAGGGTCGACGTCTTCATCGTGCATCGCCCGCTTCTTCAGCATCACTTCATCTTCAATGGCACCAGGTGACATCTTTCCAAGTTCTGTTTTTAGCTAGGAGCGCCCACAGGGCTGCATCATTCCCAGGCCGCGTGGGTCCGTCCCTGCGGCATGTATACGTTTTGCTTACGCTCTTTACTTACCTTGTCGGGGGCGCCCCTCGGGCTGCATCATCCCCGAGCTGCTCGGGCCTGGCCCTGCGGCGTCTACTTTTCCCGCGTCTACTTAAAATGAGTTTGCTCTTTCGCGCTCAACCTGCTGCTTATCGCGGACTTCTCCGCTTCCATGAAAAGCGCTTGCACATTAAAAGGGGGTACCTGAGCATCGCGACTCATGGGCTCCTACTGGCTCTCCAGCCCTCACCCCCTGCCCTTGACCCACGGCATCGCGACCTGTCATACCAGTGGTGGCTGAGCTCGCTCGAGGGCCGGGACCTGAGGACGTAGAGCATTTGCATTCTAACCACCCTGCAGGAACACTCCATTGATAAAGGCCCAGAGCCAGGCGCAACCCGCCTCGAGGTAGGGCCTCGTGAGTCCCGCGCTGGCTCATGACTGCCCAGATACACCTCTCCTAGCCCTACCGTGCCGGCCACGTGTCAAGGTGGGGATGTACACGCCCCGGGGGCTCCTCCCGGAGGGGAGCCCCCTCCCACGTACTAGTGGAAGCACCATGCTCCGCGCTGGCTGACAACACTGCCGAGGAGCGGCTATGCCCGTACACATACGGAAGCGCTATGCTCCGCGCTGGTGATAAACAACTGAGGGTGGCCTCCGGACGTACCAACCTCAGGGAGCCCAGAGCTCAGTGCCCGGCACCATCGCAATGCCTCCCCTCAGGAGCGCTGCGCGAGGGGGCTGGACACGGGGGCTACGCTCGAGCCTCACCCAAGCGCACGCCACCCAGCCAGGACCCTTGGACCTGGTCGTTGCGCGCGCCTCCCCGAGCGGAGCCAAGGTATGGAAACCCGTTTGAACGTCAAGGGGGACTCCTGAGCATCGCAACTCAAGAGCCTAACTTGCCCCGTAGCCCCTCACTCCTTAGTCCCGTCCTGGTTTCTGGTCGGGGCTTACGCTGGGTGAGGTACGCGCGGGGCTGGGCCCAGCCGACGCAGAATGATCAATCCACTCCTCGTTACCCCCTTTCCTACTTGTTGCTTGTGCGTCCAGGGGGCTCCTGAGCATTGCGACTCGGGAGCCTAACTTGCCACATAGCCCCTCACTCCTTAGTCCCGTCCTGGTTTCCGGTCGGGGCTAACACTGGGTGAGGTATGCGCGGGGCCGGGCGCTGCCGACGTAGAGTGCAAGAAAGTAGGGGAGGAAAATGCAAATTCCAGGAAATTCAAAGCAAATATTACAAACCATAGATTGTTTCATGACGTCAAACACAAGTCGCAACGCCTCCGTGAGGCATGGTGCATGTTGTAGGAATAAAAACAGGACAGAAACAGTAAATGGATCACTCTCCAGTGGCGTCGCCTCCTGGGGCCGCGGAGCTGGCGCCACCACGCCCGGGCAAGATGCTGAAGGTGCGGAACCTCCCTAGCAAAGCTTCAGCCCGAACTTTCACGGCCTCAGCGGTACTGGCGGCAAGGTCGTCGCTCATGGGCTCCAGCAGGCTATCGAGGTCGACGTTGGGGTCGCGCAGGTAGACGTGGCTGAGGACACGCGTCAGCGCCGCCGAAGACAGGGTGCGCGCCTCGGCCTCAGTCGTAGGGCCAAGGCCGTCTACGACATCTTCAAGCGCGCGGACCAGGAAGGGAAGCAGCTTGGCGAGGCCGTCCTCCGTGCCGGCCAGCGGCTCCTCCAAGCCGCTCTCGTAAAGCGCCTTCAGCGCGGCACGAGCCCTCTTCTCCATCTTCGCGAAGGCCACCCGAGCCTCCGCCAGGACCTTCGCCTTGGCATCCAGCTCGGCCATCTCCGCCTGCAGCGACCGCTCCAGCGTCTCCAGTTTGCCGTGGCAGTCATCGAGCTTGGCGTCCCGGTCCTTGACGGTAGCCTCCCGAGCCTTCATCTCCTTCTCTTTCCCCTGGCGGCCGTGGACCTCCTTGGCGAGCTCGTCACGCAGGCCTTGCAGCTTGACCTCCAGCTCCTTGCAGCGAGCCTTGGCAGCCGCAGCATCACCCAGGGCAGTGTCGCGGGCGGCCTTGGCCTGGTTGGCGGCCTGCTTCTCCCCATCGGAGGTCGCCATGACCTGGCTCAGCGCTGCTCGGACAGAGGCAGCAGAACGGGCCCAACCAGAAGCTAGCTCCAGGTGCTCGGCCGCTAGGCGAGGGTCCCCGCTCAGAAGATCCTCCCGCAGCTGGCTCAGTTCGCTGGCGACCTGGTCCAGGATGGCGGCAAAGGAAGCAGAAGAAGCGGGAACCGGCGGAGCAGGCGAAGAAGACGGCGGCGTGATCACAGCTTGGCAGGAAGGAACCCCCTAGGCCTTGATCACCACGGCTGCAGCATCAAGCACAGTCGACTCCAGGGTCAGCAGGACCACGGGGGCTGACTCCTCGCCAAGGCGTCCCAGTCGGCCTCGCGAGGACGATCGGACCAGGGAGGCGCGAGCCGCGCCATCTTCCTCCCCAGCGGACGAAGGCATCGCCCCGGCAGATGGACTCTCCCCAAGCGGAGCCGCAGAAGCCCCTCTCAACCTCTTCGCCGCAGGCGCCGGCCTGACAAGAGAATATGGACGTCATGCCTCGGTGGCAGAAACCAAGCAAAGCGGGGATCAAGCACTTACTGGTCGTCGCTCACGGACCCAAGCAACTTCCGGCCGAACTTGAAGCCCGAGAGCCTGCAGCTTGGGTCAGCCTCGGGAGGCCCGGAAGCAGAAGCCACGTCGGGAGGGCTGGGGCTGGCTTCAGACCGCCCAGGGATCGGAACAGACCCTGTGGGAACCAGCCCTGACCTGCCCTTCCTTGTGACCAAGGGAGAGTCCTCCCCTCCTCGCCCGACACCGGCATCATCGTCATCGGCATGGAGTGGAGGGCCCGAGACCTAAGCCGAGGGAAGGACTCCCCCGACTCCTCGCCAGTCGCCTCGAAGACGGATTCTTCCTCCTCCGCCTCTTCTTCCTCCTCACTCTCGCTGGAGCTGCCGGAGGACACGTCCACCATCACCAGCGCCGCAAGATCCCCGGGAGCAACCGCGGGCACCAGCCCCTCATCGTTGAAGGTGGGCATGGCGTTCACCACCTGCTCCTAGTCGTTGCGAAGGAACAGGGGGACGGGGGCGCCCACCAGCTTCGCCACGTCTCCCCCAACCAAGGAATGGAGGGCCGTGACTAGATTCCCGTCGGTCAGGGCCTCTGAGCTCAGGCGCAAGGCGGCGCCTGCTTCCCCAAGCCTCCACAACGGGAGCGAGTGCTCCTGGAGCGGAGCCACCCGGTGCTCCAAGAACTCCCTCTGGAGCATGGCTCCAGTCAGCTTCGCCGTCCCCAAGTTGCTCGGCCTCAGGTCCGCGTCCATCCTCTTTAGCACCGCCCTCGTGCGGGGGTCGACGAGCTCCGCACAGGACCATGCGTCGACGGCCTTGGGCTGCCCTATGGGCAGCACCAGACGGGGGTGGAGGCGCCCGACGTCCACCATGATCCACTTGCTCCGGAAGCCTTCGATCCTCTTCCCACGCTTCAAGATGGCATTGGAATTGGAGTACGCGATGAAGCTCGCACACGCGGAGACATGGACACTAGAAACCCGGAGGGAAAAATAGTGACGCAACAAGGCCACCGATGGCTTTACCCCGACGTGAGCCTCACAGTAGTAAGCAAAAATCGCCAGGAGAAGAACGGAGTTGGGGTGGAGATGCAGAGCCTGCCAAGTTGTACTGGCGGAGAACAGCAAAGAAGAACTCAGAGAAAGGAGGCACCAGACCGGCGACAATGGCGCTCACAAAGAGCGGATAGAAGGTGCTCCCCTTGGCTTCAGGATGGTCAGAGCTGGCCTTGAGCACAGTCACCCCCTTGCTACCCTGCGCCACCGTCATCAGGCGCGGAAGGGCGAGGTTCTTCTCCGACAGGTTCGGGGAATCCAGGGACGGCGAGTACCAGGCCTCGGTCGAGGACTTGTGAGGCACCATGGCGTGCCAGATGAGAAGGATTGAGACAGATCTTGAGGATTTCGGAAGCAAGGAGGAGGAGAGCAAGAAAGGGGATCTGGAGCGAGGCGAAGGAGAACAAAGCAAGTAAGTCTGGCCTGGGCACCTCTTTTGTGAAATGGACTGTTGCCAAGGCGTCGTGGGGAAGCGCAGACGTCCACGTCCAATCAATCGCCACGCGGCGCCCAAGGCCGCAGGCTGTTAGGGCCCGCGGCATTTCGCGCTTGCCCCTTCGCTTTCCTGCTAGGCCAAGCCCGGGCGTGCCTTGAGCCTGGGGGCTACTATCGGCGTTTTGGGAACGGGGGTCCCCAGACTTGCCTGCCTGCTGCCTGCGGTGTGGCTCAAGTGGGGGCCAAGCACAGCCCATCTTCATCAGCTCAAGCTCAAGACCCTCGCGAGGGGCCAAGCCTCACGGGGCGGACGACAGGAAGCTTCCTCAGAGGCAGCCTTGTCAGGCAGGCTCACGAGGAGGCAGAGAGATCAAGGCAGGGGTACCTCGCGAAGAGCCCGTGACACAAGCCATGACGATCAAGACCAGGCGGGCGCCGGCCTGCGCAGTGTCCTTCTTTCCTCTTTGGTGCAAAGGGGGCAAGCACAGGCCAAGGCATCGGGCAAAGGTTGCCATTTCGATGCAACAAGACCAAGACTAGCAGAGTGGCAGGACGGAGGTCACCGTGGAGCCCAAGACGGCATCATCACCAGTACTTGTGGCAGCCGAAGACCACCTTTGGTCAGGATAACTTATACTACATGTTCCCCTTTGAAATGGCCAATTGTTGGCACCCTTCCCGCTCATTATTTGGGGAGAGGCCCAAGGCCTCTATAAATAGAGCTAGCCACCACAGAGTAGAGACATCGAGAAAACACCTAGTGATCTGGTAAAGCCCTAGCAGAGAGAGAGAGAGGTGACTGAACTCACCCTAGCAGTTCATCGCACCAGCTCAAGAACACCTCTCGCGAGGCTGTTCTTCCTTTGTACTGTTCATCATCAGCCCCTGAGGCGGTCCACCACACCACACACTAGAGTAGGGTATTACACCACAATGGTGGCCCGAACCAGTATAAACCTTGTGCCCCTTGTGTTGTTCGTTGTTTCCATCTTAAATCACGCGAGGAGATTGGACGTAGATCAGTAGGGGAGAGATCTTCGCGCGCACCCCAGTGTTCGAACCTCACGGGTCTGCTGGAACCCAAAATCCGACATACAAGTTGCCTTTTAACCTTCTACAATGACCGCCCTACACAAATAATATTCAACTAAAGTGGGAGAGACACACACCCACAAAGCCACTTTTATGCAATACAAGTTGCATGTCAAACAGTGCAACCGGTATCATGTGCATGGACATGTAAGGTTGGTCTGAGCCGCTTCATCCCACAATACCACCAAAACCAAATAAGTCAAGGTAAGTAAGCAATCTGAACATCAACGCCCATGACAACTTTGTGCTCTACTCGTCCATATACATCTACACATAGACCTAGCTCATGATGCCACTGATGGGAAACGAAGCATGAAAATAAAAAATCCTATGAAACACCCAAGATCTAATCTAGGAGATGCAAAGCAATGAGAGGGGACTGTGTCAACATACCCTTGTATACGAAAAGCGGAAGCATACATAACACAAATGATGTAGTCGTACTCTTCGCAATCCAATCACGATCCAAACCGATCTAGCGCCGAACGGACGGCGCCTCCGCGATCAGCGCACGTGCGGCTCAATGAAGTCTCCACCTTCTTGATACAACAAGCAAGAGAGGAGAAGTAGATGGGATCTCAACCAGCACGAAGGCGTGGTGGAGATGGTAGTGGTGCAATCCCGGCAGGGCTTCGTCAAATGCTGTCGGAACCAATCTGAGGAGAAAACGGAGTGTTGGGAGAGGTAGGGCTACCACCGGGGCATGGGATTTGGTGTGTATGAAGGAAATATGTCCTAGAGGCAATAATAAAGTTGTTATTTATCTTTCCTTATATCATGATAAATGTTTATTATTCACGCTAGAATTGTATTAGCCAGAAACTTAGTACATGTGTGCATACATAGACAAAACAGAGTGTCCCTAGTATGCCTCTATTTGAATAGCTCGCTACTCAAAGATGGTTAAGTTTCCTGACCATAGAAATGTGTAGTCATTTTATGAACGGGATCACATCATTAGAAGAATGATGTGATGGACAAGACCCGTCCGTTAGCTTAGCATAATGATCGTTTAGGATTTGTGCTACTGCTTTCTTCATGACTTATACATGTTCCTATGACTATGAGATTATACAACACCCGAATACCAGAGGAACACTTAGTGTGATATTGAACGTCACAACGTAACTGGATGATTATAAAGATGCTCTATAGGTGTCTCCGATGGTGTTTGTTGAGTTGGCATAGAACGAGATTAGGATTTGTCACTCCATGTATCGGAGAGGTATCTCTGGGCCCTCTCGGTAATGATCATCACTATAAAGCCTTGCAAGCAATGTGACTAATGAGTTAGTTGCAGCATGATGCATTACGGAACGAGTAAAGAGAGTTTCCAGTAACGAGATTGAACTAGGCATGAGGATATCGACGATCGAATATCGGGCAAGTAACATACCGATGACAAAGGGAACAACGTATCTTGTTATGCGGTTTGGCCGATAAAGATCTTCGTAGAATATATAGGAGCCAATATGCGCATCCAAGTTCCGCTATTGGTTATTGACCAGAGAGGCATCCAGGTTCCGCTATTGGTTATTGACCAGAGAGGTGTCTCGATCATGTCTACATAGTTCTTAAACCTGTTGGGTCCGCACGCTTAAACATTCATTGACGATATAGTATTATATGAGTTATGTATGTTGGCGGCCGAATGTCGTTTGGAGTCCCGGATGAGATCACGGACATGGCGAGGAATTCCGGAATGGTCCGAAGATAAAGATTGACATATGGGATAATAGTGTTTGGTCTTTGGAAGGGTTCCGGAATTCACCGGAAGGGGTTCCGAATGTTTCCCAAAATGTTTGGGTACGAGAACACTTTATTTGGGCCAAAGGGGAAAGCCCACAAGGTTTTTGGAAAGTGCAAAAGGAAGTTTTGCAGAGTCCAGGGGCTAGACGCCAGGGTCTCTGGCGTCTGGGTCCACACGTCGGGAACCCTGGTGTATGGCCCTGGAGTCCAAAAAGGACTCTTGCCTTTCGGGTGAAACCGACTTTGTGGAGACTTTTACTCCAAGTTTCGACCCCAAGGCTCAACATATAAATAGAGGGGCAGGGCTAGCACCCAAGACACATCAAGAAACACCAAGCCGTATGCCAGCAACCCCGTCCCCTCTAGTTTATCCTCCGTCATAGTTTTCTAGTGCTTAGACGAAGCCCTGCTGAGATTGTTCTTCAGCAGCACCGTCACTACGCCGTCGTGCTGCCAGGACTCATCTACTACTTTGCCCATCTTGCTGGATCAAGAAGGCGAGGACGTCATCGAGCTGAACATGTGCTGAACATGGAGGTGCCGTACGTTTGGTACTTGATCGGGACGCATCGTGAAGGTGTATGACTACATCAACCGCGTTGATAAATGCTTCCACTTTCGGTCTACGAGGGTACATAGACTCACTCTCCCCTCTCGTTGCTATGCATCTCTTAGATAGATCTTGCGTGATCGTAGGAAATTTTCTGAAATATTTCGTCCCCCAACAGTGCCATCCGAGCCAGGTCTATGCGTAGATGTTATATGCACGAGTAGAACACAATGAGTTGTGGGCGATAATAGTCATACTGCTTACCAGGAACATCTTACTTTGATTAGGCGGTATTGTTGGATGAAGCGGCTTGGACTGACATTACATGACCGCATTCATGAGACTGGTTCTACCGACATGCTTCGGACATAGGTGGCTGGCGGCTGTCTGTTTCTCCAACTTTAGTTGAATCAATTTTGACTACGCCCGGTCCTTGTTGAAGGTTAAAACAGCACACTTGACAAACAATCGTTGTGGTTTTGATGCGTAGGTAAGAACGGTGCTTACTAGAAGCCCATAGCTGCCACGTAAAACTTGCAACAACAAAGTAGAGGGCGTCTAACTTTTTTTGGCAGGGCATGTTGTGATGTGATATGGTCAAGATGTGATGAGATATAAATTGTTGTATGAGATGATCATGTTTTGTAACTGTTATCGGCAACTAGCAGGAGCCTTATGGTTGTCGCTTTATTGTATGAAATGCAATCGCCATGTAAATGCTTTACTTTATCACTAAGCGGTGGCGATAGTCATTGAAGCAACAGTTGGCAAGACGACAACGATGCTACGATGGAGATCATGGT